>NC_049988.1:13416592-13429989 GCF_000003815.2 Branchiostoma floridae
CAGCTACCTATGGTAGCAAATAAAGATTTCTCAGTCTAAATCATATGACTCAGTGTGGTGTTTTGATTCAGTACCTATATAATATAGAAATAGCTTAATGTTGACTAAAGCCTACGCCACATTTCCCAACCGGGGCCCGGCCGGGCAGCTTTCTGGACAAAAAAAAACATGATATAAAAGACACTCAAGTACACAAGACTTAAAAAGAATAGTCGTAGGCATTATTTGTGTATATTTTTACGTAATACTGTATACATTTCTATTTTGCATTTCCACAAACAGCCCGGCGGGGCCCCGGTTTGGAAATTTTAATTTAAGAAACCTGCAGGAACTATATGAGGTTCAGAGATTCTAGGCTGTGATTGCATGCACACAATTATCATTTAAGTTGAAATGAGAGTCCTTAGACCTTTGTTATGACTTATGCAGTAGATCTGTTTGCACGACTAAGTACCTATCTATTTATGTAAGTAAAATGACCCACCCAGGTGCGAAAGCTTCCTGTGTTCTCATCATGCACAAATGTTCGGCCAACATATAAAGCACGACTTTTCTGAGACACTTTGACACCGTTGGCAGTTGTGAGCAGTGTTGCGTCCTGCCGAAAATGAAGCTCTTCGTCGCGCTCTTGGCTGTCGGGCTGCCTGCCCTGGCCGCCGCCCACTCCTGGATCGTCTGTACGGACTACCTGGAGAACAACGGCTGGTACTGGGACGAGGCTAAATGCAGGGGATGGCCACGGGCCGCTACAAGGTAAAACAGTGTGTCTCACTTGTTTATTTTAGCTGAAGATTTGCCTCCAATTGTGACCTACCTTATCATAGTCCTCCACAACTGAATTTTAACTGAATAACGTTTCCACTTTACGTGGTTATTTGTAAGCAAGTACTTTGTGAGTAAGAACATGTTACAATCCCCATTTCAGGTTTAATCTTCGTTTCGGGGTGTTTGGAGCACAGAATAATTACACGTGGCGCCTTGACAACCATCCTGAGGAAAAGGCTCTGTGTAAAAAGAACCGAAATGACGACAAATGGTACGATGCTGACACCCCCATGGCTGCCTACTACCTGGGGCAGAAGGTCGTCCTCCCTCACCCTGCCAATGTAAGACATGTTTCTATAGCTTCTCTGAAGGCTGTTTTTATCGTTATTATAAAGGCTTCATAACGTTAATACGTAAAAATAAAGGTATCCCAAAGGTGAGTGTGTCTGGTACCAAGTGGTCAATTTTTATATTCTTAGTATCGAAATTCCTATTACTTCTTGGTACAAACGTTCTGAGAACTTCATACGAACTTCATATAACTGTGTTTCTATCAACAGAGATGGGTTGTTTTCATATGATTATTTTTCTTGACTTGTTTGTTTTGCTGTTATTTTACACTACCAACATTTTCTCGAAACACTAGAACCACGTGGCGGAATCCAAGTGCAGAGGGAGAACCGCAATAGACTGGGAGAACCTGATGTTTGTGGTGGACGGAGACCAGGACCCCTGCTGTATCAACTCTACCAAACTCATCCAAATCATGGACATGGGGGTGTCGCCTTATGGTACGTCATTGTACAATACTTGTATACTTGTGACTAGCTAAAAGCTAAGGGCACAACCCACCGTACGTGCAAATACGTGCTGTCTACTTGCCAAAACGTGGGCAATCTTTTGGGATCCGTAAGTGGTACGTACCGCCTCCGTACGAACTCGTAGGGAATCCGATAGATTTTGGAGCATGCAGACACGCCATAAAACTGAAATGTGCAGGCAAAACTTTTTGTGCCATCGGGCTGTGGATTCGCCCCCGTACAGGCCAGTACGGGCGACGCGCCTGCCCTGTACAGCCTGAACGTTTTTAGAAATACGAGGCGGACGTGGCCTCCAAAAAACGTACGGACAAATTGCACGTACGGCGGGTTGTGCCCTTATCTTTTCTGTCACCTACTCGGTCCATAATTCGATATGCAAACAGTATAATGGAACCGGCAGGGACATTCAATTTGTGAGTCACTCAGTAGCCATGTTTTTCATCACCATGTTTGTTACATCTAGGCCGTGAACTTCCCGATGAGGTTCTGTCCACCTACCCCAAACCTGGATTCCAGAACGTGCCTAAGTTCTGTGAGGATCCGGAGGACGCCATGGGGACCTACAACTTTACAGTACCGATGGACATGCAACCAGGTTTTGATATATTGATTTAATGCTCTTTCACGTCAATATCATTTGTATTTTTTCCTCTCGCCTAATACCTCACTTCTCTGTTTTAGAACATATTTACACATTTCGTGCCATATTTCAGGCCGCCACACCTTCGTGTGGAAGTGGATCCGCGATCCTACAGTCAACCCCTTCACCACCTGCTGGGAGGCTGACGTGTTCGCTACGAAGGCCGAGAGGGACGCGCACTACCTGGCTACGGTGAATTCAGTCTTAACCTTTCCCAAATCTTGGCCTTTCCCGAAATGGCTCATTCAAAATAGACCTAACGGGCAAATCGTGCATGTGCATATCTCGAAAAGTGTGACTTATAACAAGGTGTAACCTGCTTCATGGTTTGTCAGATTTTCGCTATACACACTGGTTATGAAATTCAGTCGTCAATGCACAATACGACTTACATGTACACTGTCACAATACTCGAAGATTTGCTTTTAGATCAAGGTAAGATCAGCTAAAGTAGCTACACGCTGTGAGTTTTCTATGAATTTATAGACTAAGATATTTTTAATTCTAGCACTATAGGCCATGTATTTGTTGATTTAAGTTATCATATAGCCAGGCGACGTGGACCAATCAGAATGCCCCATTTCATATTGGTATGTCAACTAATGGACTAATGAAGTATTCAAGTATCCAAGATTCGCATAGAATTCCGGTCAGCCAGGTGTAAAAAAAATTAACACCGGTGTTGAAAAATTCTAACACCTGACCAATCAGAAGGGGCGATACTCTTCGCTCACTCGGTGGTTTTATTGGGTGGTTATAGCAAAGGAACAGGCGTTATGACACCATATACGCCAAGGAACAGGCGGGTTATTAACCCTTAATTATTATGTTTCTTATCTACAGGGTCGTTCTACCGAAGACGCGTGGGACTTCTACCAGATCCACAACATCGTGGACGGTATGATCATGGATCCGGTGGATCCTTCCATCAACGAGGTCATCACTGGATGAAGACTCGGAACAAACGCCTTGAAACACAGCTACCTATGGTAGCAAATAAAGATTTCTCAGTCTATATTATTTCATTTGACTCAGTGTGGTGTTTTGATTTAGTACTTAGATCTTTAGTAGTAGATCTTCATGTTGACTAAAGCCTGACGTTGACTTTATTGAAAATTGAAAATTCGCAGTGGGACCACTGAATTGCATTCAATTTACATTTGAAACACACAATAACAAGAGTCAAATATTACACATTACTAGGACTAAGTACTATAAACATATATACATAGGTTAAAATTTCATTTGGACGATTGTCTGATAACAGAGGAGTATTATTATAGTGACGTGGATATGATAATGACTATTGCTGTAATTATGGACCGGATGCATTGAGCAGGTTGCTCATATACGGAATTGGTGAATTGCTATATTAGATCGGTTTGTTCGGGACCTATGACTGTTAAGTTTGTGGCTGTTTCTAGTGGCTCGTCCCGAGATCTGGAACCTAGTAGCAGGTAGCGATTCTCTGAATTCCGAGTACAGCAATGTCCTTGCAAACTTGAGACAGAGCCTACGTCATATTTCCCAACCGGGGCCCGGCCGGGCAGCTTTCTGGACGAAAATCGTGAATCAGATATAAAAGACACTGAAATGTACAAGACTTAGAAAAAAACAGTCGTAGGCATTATTTGTGTATGTATTTTTACGTAATACTGTATACATGTTTATTTTGCATTTCTACAAACAGCCCGGCGGGGCCCCGGTTTGGAAATTTGAATTCAAGAAACCTGCAGGAACTATATGAGGCTCAGAGATTCTAGGCTGTGATTGCATGCACACAATTATCATTTAAGTTGAAATGAGAGTCTTTAGACATTTGTTATGACTTATGTAATATCTGTGTTTGCACAACTAAGTACCTATCTATTTATGTACTACGTAAATGACCCACCCAGGTGCGAAAGCTTCCTGTGTTCTCATCATGCACAAATGTTTGGTCAACATATAAAGCTGAGAAACCCAGAGACCTTTGGCAGTGGTGAGCAGTGCTGCGTCCCCTCTAAAATGAAGCTCTTCGTCGCGCTCTTGGCTGTCGGGCTGCCTGCCCTGGCCGCCGCCCACTCCTGGATCGTCTGTACGGACTACCTGGAAAACAACGGCTGGTACTGGGACCGATGGAGATGGCGCCAGGTCCTGTAATCTCCAAACGTTTGCTGATATCTTGGCGATTGATAGTCCATCGATATGCCTTTTCTGTTATCGCGTTTAACACAGTTTGTGCTTTGCCTGTGTGGTTTATCATTTGCCTTACTGACTTTTCTAGAAGCGTTTGTTCTCGATGAATAAACCACTATTTCCCAGGCATTTATTTTCTAACAGTACAAGCTTTCCCTTATAGGCCGCCATATCTTCGTCTGGAAGTGGATCCGTGACCCAGCAGTCAGTCCCTTCACCACCTGCTGGGAGGCTGACGTGTTCGCTACGAAGGCCGAGAGGGACCACCATTACCTGCATACGGTAATCTTCCTCTTTTGTGACCTTTAAGTCCGGAATCTTGGCCTTTCTTGACATGATTATTTCAAAACCAAACTACGGGGCAAATAAAGGGGAAATATTACTCGAATATTGTTAGTCACAGCAGAGTGTGATCTGCTTTAGAGTTTGTCATGTTTTTGCTATAGAATGGTCTTGAAATCTTGACGTCACCAAAAAAAACATTTGTACGTCACAATTGCTGTCAGGGACCTTTGAACTGCACCTACATCGCATGTGTGTAAGAACAACCAAAGTAATGGTACACTAAGAGTTAATTTAGACTAGAATATTTCTAATTATGCCACCAGAGACTCTGTATTTACGCCATGCTTGTTTGCTATCTACAGGGTCGCTCCACCGAAGACGCGTGGGACTTCTACCAGATCCACAACATCGTGGACGGTATGATCATGGATCCGGTGGATCCATCTGTCAACGAGATCATCACAGGATGAGGACACAAAACAAAGACACGTGCAGCTAACGGATCCGTTACCTATGGTAGCGAATAAAAGGTTCCCGGTTTCAATCTCTTGACTCATGTAGTGGTTATGATTTCGTACCTTGTATGGAAATAATAGACCAATACGGGTTATTGTGATGTCTCCGGTGACACCGAAAGGTGTGTGTAACAGATATAGTGTGTAACAAATATAGTGGTATGAACACGTTTAATTCATTCGTTTGTTCGCTCGTTCGTTCGTTCGTTCGTCCGTACGTCCGTCCGTACGTACGCACATACATAACCTTTTTTTCGTTCCTGGGGTGAAGTGAGGTGTGAAAGCGGTCACACAATGTAAAGTAAAAGGTTATCCAGAGCCCCGCTTGCAATTGTTTTGGCTGTCTTAAGCTACAAGACAAACACACAGCAGGTGGCCCTCCTTCCTGTTTTCGCACGTTTGCCACTACAAATGTGACTGACGCAACTCCCGCGCAGCAGAGCTCGTTCTACATGCCCGTCACAATGCGTCTGCTCGTCTTGTTCCTCGCCCTGGCCCTGCCTGCCCTGGCCGCCGCCCACTCCTGGATCGTCTGTACGGACTACCTGGAGAACAACGGCTGGTACTGGGATGAGGCTAAGTGCAGGGCCTGGCCAAGGTCTGCCCACAGGTAAGCAGGTCCTGTGAGGAAATTATCTCCAAGCAGACCTTGGTAGTGGGCGCCTCAAAATCTCCATTGACCTGTAACCAATCTACATTGGCCTAGCAAGTACCATGTGTCACCGTATCTCGCAAAATATTTCTGAGCGGTGCCTTATTGCGCTAGAAATGCGCCAGCTTTTCTACTTTCCCTTGCGACCGCACTGACGACACGAAGTGCAATTGTTTTGTCTATGATATAAGTATTAGCTGGTTATCGAATATCGCAGTAAAAGTCGCAGTGTACACAGTAACCTGCATCAAAAACATTTGCAATTAAAAGAGAATTGATTGGTTCTTGGCACAACATAGGTACTATATTATAGAACATGATGTTGCGCCACTTAGCATGCGAATGCCTGGCTATCGCCATTTGGTTTGTACTGAGATACCTGCTTTACACCTTGTCTATGTGGGACAAGAAGTAGACTGGTGTCTTTCTGAATTCTGTCTATCCAGGCATAACATGCGTTTCGGCTATTTTGGACTACATCGCGGGTTTATGAACAAACTGGACAACCACCCTGAGGAAACCGCGCTGTGTCGGCACCCACGGAATGACGACACGGAGTATACCGACCTGACACCAATGGCGGCGTACTACCTGGGGCAGAAGGTCGTCCTAACCCACCCCACAAAAGTACTACTTCTCCTTTTATTATAAGAAGTTTCCCGTGTGCGAAAGAACTTGTAGATAATGTACGTTAGATATGGTAGAAGACAAATTTTATCTCAAACTGCCCCTTCTATGATCAAGAGAGAAGAGAGCTCTTAAAAGAAACCATCAAATTCTATCCTGATATCTCCACGTTTACAGACAAAAAGAAAACTACTCTCCTTTTAACGTCGCAAAATCCACACATTACAGAAAAAGTGGGATCTTTCGTCTTCCACTGTCTCAGAAAAAGAAGTCAAACCCAATAAGTTACATATTTAACTAGTTGAAGTTAGACTAGAGTAGTCGCTTACTATACTGTTATTTGTATTTGTATATTACCATTATTTGTATGCCATTTTTTTCACTTGCAGTCAGCCCTCGGGCAAGAATTTGCAATAAAACGTATTTTATTACCAGTCTGATATGATTTCATAATTAGTAAGACTGAGTGTACAAGTATCCAACTTCCAGTGTTTGGAAGCGGATCGTCGGTCAAATAGTAGTTATTGTTGACCCATGACGGTCTTTTATTAGAACCACGTGGCAGATGTGAGATGTAAGGACAACACCAACATCGTAGACACGGAGAACCTGATCTTCGCGGTGGACGGAGACGAGGACCCCTGCTGTATCGACTCGGACAAACTGATAGTGGTTGAAGACATGGGAATATCTCCATATGGTTTGTTTTTACACTTGCTTGTCTCAGACATCGCATCATAATCAACAACGTTTATATGTTGATTTTACTAAACCATGTCACGAACTGATGCTATAGCCTGGATCGGCCAGACTGTTTCCAGAGCCTATACAGCCCAACTCCTCGGCTGTAGGGCTACTATACCCCGAGGAAGTTCTACAGCAGGCCCCTTGGGTTAGACCCCGATATGCACGATAGATATTATTGAGATCGGGCGGGCCGTAGTCTGGTATCCAGGCTACTAATGCTATGGTCCCATTTGAAAAGGGGGCCCTTCCCTGCAGTTAACGAGAAATAAAGGGCTGTTTTTCTGCACCTTCAAGTGTGACCCCTCCATGGCCCCGTGGGACACCCGGTGTCTACCAGGCTATGTTGGGGACCGGCCGGGCCCCTAGATTCTTTAAAACTAGCGATTAAAATCGAGCAAGGACCCAGTAACAAAAAGATGCTGTTACCTAAATCGTCAAAAAGCCTAGAGATTCACACACGGTACCAGGTAGTCTACCGGGACATATTTTTGGCTTCAGAAACCAACCGAAGCTATATACCCTATTTCGGTGTTCGGTTTCATAATTCTTTATGCATGCCGTGGGAAGACCAAAGCCCCAGCAAATTTAAAATACATTTTATGTTTTGACGTTTAGGGCCTGACATCGACCCTGTGCTGACTACCACCTACCCGAAGCCTGGGTTCCAGAACGCGCCCAAGTTCTGTGAAAATGAAGCGGACGCCATGGGGACGTACAACTTCACCATTCCGCTGGACATGAAGCCAGGTCTTTTACTTACGCCCACTTAAGTCCACTTGGGCGGCGACCAGTCTGCAACCGCTGAGTGACCAAAGATTTCACACATCTCTCTATGAATTTCATGGAGAACGATTTTTTAAAAACGTTTTGTCTTTTGATAGTTTTGCTGTCTTTGAAATCATGCGTCTACATCGTGTGTCAAATTCCAATGATGATATCAAGGGTAACAGAAATATATACATGTACGGTCACCCATGTAACGATCTCCGTACCATGGGTGGAAAAGGGCAGAATTTGGGGCACAGTTTTTTTTTTCTCTAAAACATTTTCAAGTGCATGCGAAGAAAAGCGATAGACAATCATGTGCTACCGCTGACGTTGTCAGCATCCAGGTCTATTATGACGAATCATCTAAGAAATATTTTTGCAGAAGGGGGTAATTCCTTGACACATTATGTTTTGGCTTGCAGATGACCAAACAATTGGTCATCAGAGACTAAATTCTCTTATACTAACAAATACATGTATCATCCATCCTCCACAGGCCGCCACACCTTTGTCTGGAAGTGGATTCGGTCCCCCACGGTCAGCCCCTTCACCACCTGCTGGGAGGCTGACGTGTTCGCTACGAAGGCCGAGAGGGACGCGCACTACACAGCTACGGTACTTCATTAGCATGTACAAATATAAATGTCAATCCACGCAGACATGGGGAAAGTAGGCACCAAATCATTCACAGACTTTTCACATCTCACCGATTAACAAAAAAAATCCGTTTATCTACCAAAACGTTTGACAATTCATCTAGCAATACATGCAGAAGACACACCCATAAGATTAGCTTAAGAAGAAATAGAAAAGCTGTAGGTTATCTACCCATTTGTGTCTTTTATTCTTTTGTATATCATTGTTTATCTCGTAATTCTCGTGCTTTAATTACTATTTGCCTTCGGACATGAATGTGAAATATCATTATAATCACCCGTCGAATGCCATGTTTTTTTTACTGAAATACATCATACAATTGAAGACAACAGCAATATAGCGAAAATTCTGTATCTTTTTCTGCCTTCCACCAATGCCTAGGCTTTAAGTATGGAACGATAGCAAGATTTGACAAAATTTATGGCTCAAATCCTAACCGTTCCCCTTCCCTGTCCATCCAGGGCCAGTCTACCGTAGATCTGTGGGACTTCTACCAGATCAACACCATTGTTGACGGCCAGATCGTGGATCCGATAGATCCCGTGGATCCGATCATCTCGGGCTGATGGATGGATGGGGTCTTCATGACGTCATCGAAATAAACATTCATCTGTGGAATATAATAGTTTTTTGTGACTCAGTTCTTTGTTTTTTATCTATGTTTACCAACACTAAGTGCAAAACCAAGGTGACATGAAGGATGTATGTCCTGGCCTGGGTGCCATCTGGGCAGTAGTTCGCTTCTGCTTCAGAACAGCAGAGAAGCGACTGAATATAGTGTATAATCAACGTCGGAGTGAACTACTTTCCGGATGGTACCCAGGCTATGTATGTCCATGAACTATGACCAATATCTCAGATGTTTGGACTACATTCGTGCGTCGGCAAGTGAACAAACATAACAACACGACTATCTTCTTTGAATAAATATACTCCAAACCGGCTACGAATATGCAAATAGAATTATATTTGCCGTTCTTCCTATTTTGGCACACTATTGACAAAAGTTATTGTGTAAAAGGTGGCTATCCTGTCGTACACATCTGAATTTCTGTGTGGCCGCGACTTTCGTATAAGTGAGCCAATAGCTACTCCATCTGACATGAAATACCCCAGCAAATGCTTTCTAAACACATGGTCTACTAGTACCTAACGGTACTTCTTCGGTGCGAAGAAGAAGAGACGACGCCCCCATGCGGTCTGCTAGCTGCTACACAGTCTACTAGATAGCCTGTCCCAAGAACACAAACCATTCATCACAATGGAGGTATCCTTTGCAACATTGTACGAAGCCATACAACGTCTACAGCAGCGTGTTATGACGTAGAATGTTTTCTCTCAATATATTTATGACACTAACAAAATTGTAAAGTTAAAGGGTTATCAAAGTATGTTTAACTTCAGACATCCCCGCTTGCTTTTTGCAGTCTTAAGACAAACACACAGCAGGTGGTCCTCATTCCTGTTTTCACACGTTTTATGCTACAAATGTGACAGGACTAACACAAACCCGCGCAGAAGAGCTCGTTCTACGTGCCCGTCACAATGCGTCTGCTCGTCTTGTTCCTCGCCCTGGCCCTGCCTGCCCTGGCCGCCGCCCACTCCTGGATCGTCTGTACGGACTACCTGGAGAACAACGGCTGGTACTGGGACCAGGCCAAGTGCAGAGCCTGGCCAAGGGGTGCCAACAGGTAAGAGTTAATCATCATTTAGTTATGGACAGCAAAAACTAGATAAAACGTTTGGGTCTTCGTATGCAACTTGAGTAACTTTGTGTGGGGCATAGCGACGACCTAGGAGAGACAGTGTAGTGGCTTTAATGGTCCCAAAGCTATCCTGGCCATGGTCGGTATCTGTATCTATATAGCCGTTATAACCGCTATTCGGCGTAACACACCAGCTTCGTAGGCACGCGGTGCGGCAGCAGCTGGTTATATTACACTGCACGACCTGTCACACCTTACTTTTGCACCTCTATCTACAAGCGTTTCCTAAAACTATCCACAGAAAATGCCCCTACTGTGCTAGGTGATAACAAATTCCACTCTATGATATTTTTGGGAAAGTACGAACTTTTTAACACATCGATCCTAGGTTGGTAACTCTGGTACTTGAAGGCATGACTGTCTTGTTCTTTTTTGAGCTGGATACCCATCATATCAGTCGATACGTCCACCATTTTATTGGTCATTTTGTACATCATGCAAAGTCTGGACATTTTCCTTCAAGGGGTGCCCACAGGTAAGCAGGTCATGTGAGGAACTAATCTCTAAGAAGATCCTGGACAGGGGACAGGCAGTATCTCTGTACCGAAACACTTGCCAAGCAAGCTCCATTTGCCACAGTATCTTACTGGGCTGTGCCTAACAGAGCTAGAAAAATTCACCAGCTTTTCTACTTTCGGCTCCCCGCAATGCTTTTGTCTACGATGCCAACATTAGTAGGTTATTGGAAATCGCAGTGAAAATCGCACTGAAAATCGCTGTGTACAATGATTGAAACTGCATCAAAAAATATATTTTAAGTGAAAAGAGAATGATACTTGGCACAACATAGGTATGAAATTATAAAACATGATTTTGCGCCACTTGACGAATGGCGGAATGCCTGGCACAATCTGTAGTATCGCCATTTGGCCTACTTGGTATTTGGTTTGTCCTGAGATACTAGTACCTGCTTAACACGTCAATTGTCTGTGTTGGAGAAACGGACAGATGACTGGTGTTTTTCTCCATTCTATCTATCCAGGCATAACCTTCGTTTCGGCGACTTTGGATCACATCGCGGGTTTCTGAACAAACTGGACAACCACCCTGAGGAAACTGCGCTGTGTCAGTACCCACGGGGTGATAATCGGTTATATACAGACGAGATGCCCATGGCGGCGTACTACCTGGGACAGAAGGTCGTCCTAACCCACCCCACAAACGTACTACCTCTCTTTCATTACCAGTCTGATATGATTTCATAATTAGTAAGACTGAGTGGACTAGTATCCAAATTCCAATGTTTGGAAGTAAAATTAACAACAGTGTGGACGTACACAACAAAATGGCTGCACTAAATTGCGCTTGAAAATCGAGCCAACTTTGCGATTTTTTGCCAACTTTTACTTGCGTTCACACTGACGTGCGATGCACGGGTGAAGTACTAGTACATGACCTCTACATTTAGTAACTTATGCCTTTATCTAGATGCGCATCGGGAAAATAGATATATCCGACAATGATAGCGTTCATTCAAGTGCTTTTGTTTTCTCTCGCATGACAAGAGATCCGATATTCAAGTACTGTATGCCTTAAAGCACGTGTAAAATTTACGTTTTTTTCAGTATATACTTTATACCTCCCTCACATTAGGCGAAAATCGATCAGACGACGGTTCTGCGGCAATCGCCCGAGCCTCGCTTATCATAATAACTTGCTTAAAGATCAGAATCCATGTGTGTTGTCGATATGTTGTACGGATGTTGCACGTTATTGTTGACCAGCGATATGCCAATGACTGTCTTTTACCAGGGCCACGTGGCAGATGCGAGATGCAAGAACACCAACATCTACGACACAGAGAATCTGATCTTCGTGGTGGACGGAGACGAGGACCCCTGCTGTATCAACTCTACCAAACTCATAGTGGTTGAAGACATGGGAATATCGCCATATGGTTTGTATTGAGATACTTCTTTACTTTAGGGTTCGTATCATAATCAACGACGTTTATGTACTTATTCAAGCCCTGAAACTAACCCATGTGTCATTATCTAATGCAGCTCATAAAGAATATTAGCCAGAGAACGGCAATTTGCATGTTATTCCATTTTTTTACAAAACCGGATGCTTTGCTTTTTAGATACGTATACGGTCCCATACGGAGAAAGAAACCCTACGACTACGTGTAAATCTATGGGCTGTTTTTCTGCACATTCGAACGTGACCCATGCGTGGCCACGTGGGACACCCTGCGACAACAGGGCTATATTTAGGCACAGCCGGGCCCCTGGATTATTCTAACTTACATTTAAAATCAACCCGGAACCCGGCAACAGATCATATGCTCCTTGAATGTTGGAATGGTATGGAATGGAATAGAGTTGTTTTATCTTATTACGTAGAAAAGTGCCAAAGCCTCAGTAAATTTTAAATATATTTCATATTTTGACATTCAGGGCCTGACATCGACCCTGTGCTGACCACCACCTACCCGAAGCCTGGGTCCAGAACGCCCCCAAGTTCTGTGAGAATCCAGGAAGCGCCATGGGGACGTACAACTTCACCATTCCGCTGGACATGAAACCAGGTCAGGGGTTATATTAACGTTATTTAGTGTATTTGGCTTGTGGACAAAATAATTGGACAGAACCAACTACATTCTCTCATATTAGCAAGTTTTAGCCTCTTACGGAGCCTTCTAACAACAACATTTTGTTCTGGGGGGGGGGGGTGGGCTGACTCACGATTTTCAACATTGGCGAAGGTTCTTTTTACAAGTTCGACGCCGAAAGTCCTGTCTTGGCGTTAGAGAACCTTAGGCAATGTTAAAAATGGCAAACTAGGGTCAGATCAGCTAGAAGTCTTCGTATGAGGCTAAAGTTAAGGGCACAACCCGCCGTACGTGCAATTTGTCCGTACGTTTTTTTTTGGGGGGGGGGGACGCCACGTCCACCACATATTTCTGAAAACGTTCAGGCTGTACAGGGCAGGATTCCCTACGAGTTCGTACGGAGGCGGCACTTACCACTTACG
>NC_049988.1:13430089-13485788 GCF_000003815.2 Branchiostoma floridae
AGGCGGAGAGAGACGCGCACTACACAGCTACGGTACTTCAGCACCTCCATAAATGATGAATATTCATGTTATGTTTTCACTAGCGTTTGTGCGTCCGTTTGTTTGCCAACAAGATATCTCAGGAACGGCTGGATGCATTGGTTTCATACTGTTGCGTTGTTAAGGTTTGAAAAATGGAAATTGAAAAGTGGATTCGGTCCCTTTGGTACTGCAGCGGAACTTACTTCTAGTCTTGATATCTCGTGTTCTGAACAAGCTACGGTTACAGTTTCTGGGTGTTAGGTAGCTCTTGTGTTCGGGAAGAAGTAACATAAGTAGGGGTATTAGTTTTAGAATTACAGTGGCATTTGTGGAAAAAAAATCCAAAGAGGATATGCGCACATTTGCGCCATTTTGTGGTTTTTTTTAAATTTTCATCGAAGGGTCTGCGATAAGTTTGATGCAGATTTTTTTTCTGAAAGCCAAGAAGCAACAGTGCACAGGTGAAGAAACTATATCTTTTTTGAATTGCCTTTCACCAATATCCAGACTTGAAGCATTGGAACGATAACAAGATTTGATACGAGTCATACCTCGAAGTCTAATCGTTCCCCTTCCCTGTCCCTCCAGGGCCAGTCTACCGTAGATCTGTGGGACTTCTACCAGATCAACACCATTGTTGACGGCCAGATCGTGGATCCGATAGATCCCGTGGATCAGATCATCTCGGGTTGATGGATGGATGAGGTCTTCATTACGTCATCGAAATAAACATTCATCTGTGGAATGTAATAGTTTTTTGTGACTCAGTTCTTTGTTTTTTATCTATGTTTACCAACACTAAGTGCAAAACCAAGGTGACATGAAGGATGTATGTCCTGGCTGCCATCTGGGCAGTAGTTCGCTTCTGCTTCGGAACAGCAGAGAAGCGACTGTATCTAGTGTATAATTAACGTCGGAGTGAACTACTTTCCGGATGGTACCCAGACTATGCATGTCCATGAACTATGACCAATATCTTAGATGTTTGGGCTATATTCGTGCGTCGGCAAGTGAACAAACATAACAACATGTGAATCTGACACGTTCTGCTCGTTTGTTTATTTGTTAAGTATTGTTACCGTTTGAACTCCAAAAAGCATAAACAATGTGTAGTCCAAGACCTTCATATCAGCACGACTATCTTCTTTGAATAGATATACTCCAAACCGGCTACGAATATGCAAATAGAATTATATTTGCCGTTGGCACACTATTGACAAAAGTTATTGTGTAAAAGGTGGCTACCCTGTCGTACACATCTGGAACTATGACTTTCTGTGTGGCCGCGACTTTCGTATAAGTGAGCCAATAGCTACACCATCTGACATGAAATACCCCCAGTAAATGCTTTCTAAACACATGGTCTACCTAAATGGTACTTCTTCGGTGCGAAGAAGACGAGACGACGCCCCCATGCGGTCTGCTAGCTGCTACACAGTCTACTACCTTGCCTGTCCCAAGAACACAAACCATTCATCAAAATGGAGGTATCCTTTGCAACATTGTACGAAGCCATACAACGTCTGTCGCAGACGTGTTGCGACGTAAAATATTTTCCCTCAATACATTTATGACACTCACAAAAAATAAAGTTAAAATGTTATCAAAACATGTTTAACTTCAGACAGCCCCGCTTGTTTCTTGCAGCCTTAAGACAACACACAGCAGGTGGTCCTCCTTCCTGTTTTCACACGTTTACAGTTACAAATAGATAGAACTAACGTAAACCCGCGCAGAAGAGCTCGTTCTACATGCCCGTCACAATGCGTCTGCTCGTCTTGTTTCTCGCCCTGGCCCTGCCTGCCCTGGTCGCCGCCCACTCCTGGATCGTCTGTACGGACTACCTGGAGAACAACGGCTGGTACTGGGACCAGGCCAAGTGCAGGGCCTGGCCAAGGTCTGCCCACAGGTAAGCAGGTCCTGTGAGGAACTGGCTCCAAGCAGATCCTACCTAAACAATATCTATTGGCCAAGCAAAGTCCAGTTGCCGCCGTATCTCACTGGCCTGTGCCTAATTACGCTATAAAAATGTACCAGCTTTTCGACTTCCCCATTGCTGTTGCACTGACATGACACGCAATGGTCTATGATGCCAAGATTAGAAGGTTATTGAAAATCGCAGTGAACAGTGATTAAATCTGCATCAAAAAGATATTTCCAGTGAAAAAAGAATGATACATGGTACAATACAGGTACGATATTATAAAACATGATTTTGCGCCACTTTGCGAATGCCTGGCAAAATTTATCGCCATTTGGTTTGTAGTTGTAGATGTCACATTTCCAAAAAGGGGCCTTGCCGAGCAGTGTTGGGGAACGAAGCGTACGATGTAAAAGATAACAAGAACACAAAGTGTACCAAAAACGGTTCAACAGCATGAATTGTGCATATTCATTGGCATTAACTTTGTTTGTTTCGTTTCCACAAACAGTCCGGCAGGGATTTAGGTAGGAAACGTGAAGTAGGCCTACCACGTTGTCCATGAGGGAGAAAGGACAAGATGTAGACTGCTGTTTTTCTCCATTCTGTCTATCCAGGCATGACATTCGTTTCGGCAATTTTGGACAACACCGCGGGTTTCTGAACAAACTGGACAACCACCCTGAGGAAACCGCGCTGTGTCAGCAACCACGGAACGACGATACCGAGTACACAGACCTGACACCCATGGCGGCGTACTACTTGGGGCAGACGGTCGTGCTAACCCACCCCACAAACGTACCTCTCTTTTTATTACCAGTCTGATATGATTTCATAATTAGTAAGACTGAGAAGACAAGTATCCAAATTCCAGTGTTTGGGAGCGGATCGTCAGTCAAATAGTAGAAATGGACAAATGGAGGGGGTAGTGTGCTAGGGGAGCCGGAGTCAGTCAGCCATAGGAGTCATTACACCACCATCGGCGCCTGGTAGAGGCTAACTTATGTCACAATGACTTGCGATGCACGACTGAAGCACATGACCTCTACATTTAGTAACTAATGCCTTTATCGAAAGTATATACTTTACGTACGGGTGCTTTACGAATGATTTGCTTGTGCTTAAAGATAAGATTTCAGGTGTGTTGTCGACATGCTGTGGAGGGAGTAATTATTTATGCGGATATTGCACGTTATTGTTGATCCATGACTGTCTTTTACCAGAACCACGTGGCAGATGTGAGATGCAAGAACAACACCAACGTCGTAGACACAGAGAATCTGATCTTTGCGGTGGACGGAGACGATGACCCCTGCTGTATCGACTCGGACAAACTCATAGTGGTTGAAGACATGGGAATATCGCCATATGGTTTGTAAAAAATCCTTCAGGGATTACATCATAATCAACGACGTTTATATTCTTGTTGAAGCCCTACGACTTAACTATGTGTCACCAACTAATGCAGCTCATAAGAAGTAGCAAGAGAATGGCAATTTGCCCTTTGGCTTCCCTTTGCTAGCAAAATTGATTTCTTTGCTTTTGACACGGTCCCGTTTAAAAAAAAAGAGACCCCTCTGGGAAGTCTACGAACAGACACTTTTGGGTGTGTCCGCTCCTTGGCCCCGTGGGACACCCTGCGACAACAGGCCTAGGGCTATATTAAGGCACAGCCGGGCCCCTGGATTATTTGAATTTGCATTCAAAATCAACCCGGACCCCGGCAACAAATAATATGCCCCTTGAATGTTGCTATGGAATGGAATGGAATAGAGTTGCTTCATCTCATTACTTATAAAAGTGCCGAAGCCTCAGTAAATTTGAAATATATTTCATATTTTGACGTTTAGGGCCTAACATCGACCCTGTGCTGACCACCACCTACCCGAAGCCTGGGTTCCAGAACGCACCCAAGTTCTGTGAGGACGAAGCAAACTCCATGGGGACGTACAACTTCACCATTCCGTTGGACATGAAGCCAGGTCAGGTTTTATATTAACGTTATTCAGTGTTTTTGGCTTGTGGACCAAATACTTAGCCATAACCTTCTCTCATATAAGCAAATTCTAGCCTCCTACGCATGTATTCTACTTGCGTGGGCCTTAGTTTTATGGGGGAGCACTGGTTTTCACCATTTGCTAAGGTTCTTTACAACTTCGACGCAGAAAGTCCTCTCCTTGCGTTAGACAACATTAGCCAATGTTGAAAATCACGAAGTAGTGTTCCCCGTATAGAATAAAACCCAGCCCTCCTAAAAGTCTGCGTAGTCTCCAAGCAGACGTGCCAGTTGGATGACAAAAGAGACATTTGGCCAAACAGGGACAAATAAGTTTCCATGGGTGTTCAGTCAGTCTTTTGAATTCCATCCAGTTATCACGCCTGCCATTTCCTGGTGCCATCTTAGAAGTCTGCTGATTAGTGTCTAATAGGTGCCGCCGGCCGATAAGTTCACTCCTAGGCCAATCAACGCCTACTAGGCTTTCATCAAAAGTCCCGTATATTACTATTAGTCTGGTAGAGACTATAGAAGACTAAGCAAATACCATCCTCCACAGGCCGCCACACCTTTGTGTGCTACGGTACTTCAGTACCTCCATGAAATATTCATGGAGGTTATGTTTTCATTATCGTTTGTGTATCTGTTTGTCTGTGTGTGTGTGTGTGTGTGTGTGTGTTTGTGTGTGTGTGTGTGTGTGTGTGTGTGTGTGTGTGTGTGTGTGTGTGTTTGTGTGTGTGTGTGTGTGTGTGTGTGTGTGTGTGTGTGTGAACAAGATAACCCAGGAACGGCTGAATGCATTGGTTTTATACTGATGCGTTGGGGTGTACAATTATAAACTTGAAATGATTAAATGCACTGGCATTTTTGTAAAATCCAAAGAGGAAAGGCGCCCATTTGCGCCATTTTTTTTTCATTTTTCGTCGAAGGGTCTGTGATAAGTTCGATACAGATTTTTTTTCTGAAAGCCAAGAAGACAACAGTACACAGATGAACAAGCTTTATCTTTTTTTCTTCCTTTCACCAATATCCAAACATGAAGCATTGGAACGATGACAAGATTTGATACGAGTCGTACCTCGAAGTATAATCGTTCCCCTTCCCTGTTCCTCCAGGGCCAGTCTACCGTAGATCTGTGGGACTTCTACCAGATCAACACCATTGTTGACGGCCAGATCGTGGATCCGATAGATCCCGTGGATCAGATCATCTCGGGCTGATGGGTGGATCAGGTCTTCATGACGTCATCGAAATAAATCTCAAACTGTGAAATATCATAGTGGCTCAATTCTTTGTTTCTGATATCTATGTTTACCACAATCAAGTTCAAAACCAAGGTGACATGACGGATATAATTGACAGTTACTTTGCCACAGCTGAAATACGAAGCTTGACGTGTTACGCCGAAGGGCGGTTATACCGACCCTTGCTATACTGATACAGAAAAGGGATAGACAAAAGGTCTTTACCACATACCTGCATGCACCTGTTCTACAGCATATCAAATCTTATGTCAATATTCCGTGCCATTTATTTGTTTTTTATCCCCATTACTTCACATTAGTCTGTGTGTTTATCTGTAATACCCCTGTCACATTATCTACAAGCAGAGGTTGGCGGACATGAAGAAAATTGGACAATAGAAATCCCCACGAAAACGCCTGAACACGTCAAAAACCAACCGGTACTGAACCTCTGCTTGGACAGTAGGTAAAACAATGAGGAAAACATGTTTCCATTGCTTTGGGCTTGTAAGTATATCATTAGCATATAATCCACGACCTCCTATTACCGTCACCGGTGACGGTTTGTCTTTAGACACGAGAGAATCCGTCACGGGCCCCCCGCTGAACCGACCCAGACCAGGTCCGGAGGTGGCTCAGGTCGGTTCCGCGGAAATGCCGTCATACGCCCCTTATTTCCTGTTTAGACCGGTGACGGTTAAAGGACAGCATCAGAAAATTTCCAATTCATTATTTTCCAGTAGTTTACTCATTAAAAAGTTGATGTACGTCAATTTTTACATTGATCCGCCTAATATGACCCTGTAGACACGTTTGAACTTCGCGCTCTCCTCCTCTCCCCGCCGCGCTGGCCGATGACGTAATGGCCTCGTTCTGATCGTCGGAGATTGTATGACGTCACGGATTAGAAACTTCTAGCCAGCCATTTTGCTCGGTGAACCTCGGTCCTCTCAGCGGTAAATAATCACCCCGCCATTCTGGAGTTCAGTCCGTTGTTGTTGAAAATTACTTTCGTGGACCTGTAAGTCGGATTGTGAGCTATCTACGAAGCCATAGTCCCCGGGAGACTGAACATGAATGAGCTTGCCTGCGAGTAAACCGCGCGGCGACGGGACGAAATCAAAACAATGGTTTTGGGGGAGGTTCACGCACCGTGCCATTCTGGACTTTTACAAGAGCGTCAGTTCGGGTCAGTTCTTACCTTCTCCTTTCCGGACAGCACAGCGATAATTACACGCAAGCTTCCACGAATTTTGGTTGAATTCACAATTGTCCAACTGGCAGGGACATTAAAAAAAAAAAAAACATTTTCCCTCTGACAACATACCTTCCGCGCCGAAACATACATACAGCATTGTTGTTTTTACATACAACACAGGCCGGACATTGTGAATGGCGCGAAATGTCGGCTTCGTTTCAGAGTCCGTGATTTGTTTTGAATGAACCCCCAACAATCTCCGCCAAAGCTACATGATTGAAAAACCGACCAGTCCAGATAATTCACCTGAGAAACAGAAAATAAAGTGAGAGGCGAGGCGTAACTCGTACGAATCTGTACAAATTGCGGTGCTCTCTGTTTCGGCGCGAAAAGGGGGTCGTTCGATATGTAGCAATCAAGGGTATGTTGTCAGAGGAAACGTTTTTTTTTTAAATGTCCCTGCCAGTTGGACAACTGTAAATTCAACCAAAATTCGTGGAAGCTTACGTGTAATTATCGCTGTGCTGTCCGGAAAGGAGAAGGTAAGAACTGACCCGAACTCGCTCTTGTAAAAGTCCAGAATGGCACGGTGCGTGAACCTCCCCCAAAACCATTGTTTTGATTTCGTCCCGTCGCCGCGCGGTTTACTCGCAGGCAAGCTCATTAATGTTTAGTGTCCCGGGGACTATGGCTTCGTAGACAGCTCACAATGCGACTTACAGGTCCACGAAAGTAATTTTCAACAACAACGGACTGAACTCCAGAATGGCGGGGTGATTATTTACCGCTGAGAGGACCGAGGTTCACCGAGCAAAATGGCTGGCTAGAAGTTTCTGATCCGTTACGTCATACAATCTCCGACGATCAGAACGAGGCCATTACGTCATCGGCCAGCGCGGCTGGGAGAGGAGGAGAGCGCGAAGTTCAAACGTGTCTACAGGGTCATATTAGGCGGATCAATGTAAAAATTGACGTACATCAACTTTTTAATGAGTAAACTACTGGAAAATAATGAATTGGAAATTTTCTGATGCTGTCCTTTAAGTGTCATATGGCGGTTAACCCACACAGGTCCGTTAAAGCGACTCCAATGTAAATAAGACAAACACGGCAGCAGTTGGTCCTCCTTCCTGTTTTTTTTTAATTTAAACTTTATTCAATTCTTCAGCATAATACACAATAGCACATAAATATACATCATTGGAGCACAATGGAATTAAAAAAACATTAACATGAGGAGAGGGAGAGGGGTAACAAGCGTTGATCATTGGTCTGTGATTGACAGTAAGTCTTTTAATTTCCTTGTTTTTAAAGAAACAGTCAAATTCCTTCTTATCTGGGTCACATTCATCAGCAGTATATAGTTTTTGATAGTACTCTGCTTCTTTATCTATAATTTCTTTGGGGTCTGTTATCATGGATCCATCCTCTGACATAAGTGAGGTAATGACTTTTTCTTGAAAGTTTCGCTTCTCTAAGTTGAAGAAGTATTTTGTGCTTTTTTCTCCTTCTTCATACCATTTACATCTGCTTCTTATTATTGCCCCTCTGTGGTATGAACACGTTTAATTCATTCGTTTGTTCGCTCGTTCGTTCGTTCGTTCGTTCGTTCGTTCGTCCGTACGTCCGTCCGTCCGTCCGTACGTACATACATAACCTTTTTTTCGTTCCTGGGGTGAAGTGAGGTGTGAAAGCGGTCACACAATGTACAGTTAAAGGTTATCCAGAGCCCCGCTTGCAATTGTTTTGGCGGTCTTAAGCACACAGCAGGTGGCCCTCTTTCCTGTTTTCACACGTTTCTCGCTACAAATGTGATAGCACTTACGCAAATCCCGCGCAGAAGAGCTCGTTCTACGTGCCCGTCACAATGCGTCTCCTCGTCTTGTTCTTCGCCCTGGCCCTGCCTGCCCTGGCCGCCGCCCACTCCTGGATCGTCTGTACGGACTACCTGGAGAACAACGGCTGGTACTGGGACCAGGCCAAGTGCAGAGCCTGGCCAAGGGGTGCCAACAGGTAAGAGTTAATCATCATTTAGCTATGGACAGCGCTAGCAAAAACTAGATAAAACGTTTGGGTCTTCGTATACAACTTGAGTAAGTTTGTGTTGGGAAATGGGCATAGCGACTACCTAGGAGAGACAGTGTAGTGGCTGTGATGGTCCCAAAGCTATCCTGGCCATGGTCGGTATCTGTATCTGTATCTATATAGCCGGAGATACAGTACGCATGCGCCGACATCGCTGGAGGCAAATTCTGTAGCTCTCGATTTTACCGTCTTTTATCTACTTTTACATGAGATACCAAGGCACAGTTGGCAACATAGCTTTGAAAGTACAACAGAGACCTTGTTTTTAGTCGAAAGTAGAAGAATTTGGACCAATTTGGAGTACTTTGGAGCTGTTTGTGAAGAAGCTTCGTCACCAGATCAGATCGACGCCATAACCAGTCCTCGGGCGGAAAAACCGCAACGGGCTCCTAATAAGGAGCCCTCGCGGGTAAGTCTCGGTCCATTTTAATCAGCATAAGAGCTAAGATTATTCTGCACTTGGCCCTGCTTTAGATAATTGAACAGTAACGAGGATTGCTGTTTGTATACTTGCTCGTTTGCTGGCGCCCTCCCACTCTCAGTTTCAGTTGGCGGGAAAGTGGCCTGAACGAGTTAGCGTCTCCTGTCAACAATACGCCGGCTCATCGCATCGCATCGTATCCTGAGTCTGAGCTTGAGCTAAAAGCTGCAACAAGCCGAAATCCAATCAGCAGTAGTGTACAAGAAAATATCGGTAAGCCCGTTCCAATTTATTCGTCAGCCGCAGCACTTTTGAGGTAGTTATGGAAATGTGGAGTCAGGTGGATGTATGTGGGTACAGCAGAGAGGTGGCCCTGGCTCTTCTACCCAAGTTGAAGATAACAGAACTCAGACTGGAACTAGGAAGGAGGGGAATGATAGAGTCAGATGACCAAAGGAAAGCTAAAGGTGACATGACCGAAAAATTACGAAAACAAATGGAGAAAGAATACGACGAGCTGGCTCAACTAAAAGAAACCTGGGCAAACGAACAAGTGGTAGAAGACGTTGAACATGAACAACTAATGACTAAATTGAGGAAATTAAGAGACAGTGTTACCAGTAATGTCGATGATGATAACATGGAGCAAGTAGAAAATCTGTCAGAAACTATTTCTGAAGAACAAACACAAGAGAGAACGCAGTCTTTCACTGATCACTGTCTTCTATGCGAGACACCTGTGGAGACTAATGATCGCGTATGCACAACATGCAGAAGTCTTTCTGAGACTGTTAAACGACTAGCTGGCTCAGTTAAACAGATCCAGGCAGAGGTTAAGTCCCTGAAAGAAACAGACACATGTTATACACACGAGAGCAACATGACACAAGAACACACTTCTACTGATTGGCATACAGTAGAGGGAAGAAGTACTCAAAGAATGCTAGTGAGAAACATGGGTACAGAAATTAGTACCTCAAATCGCTTCTCCCCTCTGGAGACCTCAGTAGAACAGGAAGAGTCTGGATCCACAAACGATCAAGATCTAGTTGAACTGGCACAGAAACAAGCGCATCAAATCAATATGTACAGGAAAAAACAGCAAACTAGATTTTACAACGCCAAGGGCCCAGGAAAAGTTGTCATTTTAGGCGACTCTATGATTAAACACTTGAAGGGAAATAAACTGTCAAGATTTAACAATGTCAAGTGCTTCACCCATCGCGGTGCACGAATCGAAGAATTGCTTGCTCCGGCGCGTAAAATCTTGCAAGAAGAAAAACCTTCCACAGTGATCGTACACGCCGGCACAAACAACAACAATGACCCAGAGCACGTAATCATCAACAAAACCCATCACCTGGCAACGACACTCCAACAGGCAGGTGTGGCAAGGATTGCACTCTCTGGAATAATTGGGAGAGCCAATGGGGATAGCGAACGGACATGCCGCATCAATCTGGGCGTGGCGCAGGTATGCAGGAACAATGGCTGGCAGTACATAGACAACAACAACATCGGTCCGCACTATCTCAGCTCGGATGGCGTACACCTCAACAGGAGTGGAACAATTCTCCTCGCAAAGAACATGATCGCCTATTTGAGAGGTGACCGACAAGGGAGAACGCGCATAGGAACATCATATGCTGACGCTTTGAGGATTCCACCAACGTCAACTCAGGATTTTCACAGACGAGGGATCCCGCCGAGCAGGTGGAAACACAGAACCGCGGAACAGATACGGCTCTTGAGACTAGCTCAGAGACTGTAATACCAGATTGTATTTCTAGTAGTGACAAGACCCAGGACACAATACCTATAACTTTATTTGATCATGACAGGAATATCAAAGTTACCTCATGGAATGTGCATGGTCTCAAAAGTAAACTTCATGATGAAGACTTTGAAAACTTCCTAAAAGAATGTGATATTGTAGGTCTACAAGAGACATGGGGTAACGACAATGACGACTTCTCAGTTGATGGTTTTGTTGTTTATACGAGTAACAGAATTAAAAGTAAAAGAGCCATTAGAAATTCGAGGGGCATTGCCTTATATGTCAGGGAAGAAATTAAAGAAGGGGTTACTTGCCTTCCCAGCAAATCTAAGAACATTATTTGGTGTGTATTAGATAAGGACTTCTTTCAATGGGAGGTGAGCTTATTGATCGGTACGGTGTACGTTTCTCCGGCGGGATCACCCGCTCATGAGATAGAGGACGTTTTCCAAATTGTAGAAACTGAATTGTCACAGTACGCTGCGAAACTAGATGATTGTGATTATATGATAATGGGAGATTTCAATGCACGAACTGGGAATTTACACGACTATGTTGATGAAAAAGATGATGATGATATGTTCGTCCCTCTCCCAACAAATTACCCATCTGACACAGCGATGCCCCAGAGGACGTCTCAAGATACACATATAAACAGTTTTGGACTGAACTTGATTAATTTATGTAGGGCTACAAATTTGAGGATTGCGAACGGCCGGCTGTTTGCCGACAAAGATATAGGCAGTTTTACATGTTTTCAAACTCATACACAGTCCACACAGGGAAGTCCGGGAAAAAGTGTGGTAGACTATCTGTTAGCGAAAGATACTATGCTTGAAAAGATTACAGATTTTAGGGTAGAAACCAAAATAGAGTCAGACCATTTACCACTTGTTTTTACAATACCGACCGGAAATCGTCTTCCACCCAAGACAGAAGCCAGTCCCGACTCAGACACCATCTCATCAACCCGTTATAAGTGGAACCATGACAGAGCACAAGAGTTTAGAAGTACACTGCAGGGGCAAACTGTACAGACGCTTTTGAGGGAAATAGAATCAGACTTGGAAAGAAACGAAATAGATCTAGCTGTCGAAAAAATCAGCCTAACATTGGAAACGGCGGCTGCGAGCATGAAAATTACTAACTCAGTTAAGTCAGGGAAACAGTCGGTATCCAACAGGAAATGTTGGTTTGATAAGGACTGTAAACGAACAAAACATGAAGCGAGTAAAAGGCTACATAAGTATAGACGGGAACGAAGCGAACAGAATTGGAAGATGTTTAAACAAGCTAAGATGGAGTACAAAGCCTTGGTCAAGGCTAAACGTAGAGCCCACTCAGCGAAGCTTAGAACAAAATTAAAAAATTTACACAGGGACCCTAAAGAATTTTGGACGCTTGTAAGGGGAAAAAGGATAAGTACGATAGGTAATATAAGTGCCCAGGAATTTGCAAATTTTTTTTAGGAACTCTATGCTGGAGGGGTAGAAAGTAGTCCTGATGAGGAAGATATAAACTTCTCGGAACCGCTAGAGAGTTTTTCACACGACACGGGTTATGCTAATGACAATCTGGATAAGGAAATAACGGAGGAAGAGATCATTCACTGCGTTAGGAATCTAAAACCTGGAAAATCGCCAGGCTTAGATAAACTGATACCAGAATTCTTTCGTGAGAGCATTTCGATTTTATCACCTTATCTTAAAACATTATTCAACAAGTGTTTTGACTTAGGTGTTTTTCCGAAGAATTGGACTGTCGGTATCATACACCCACTGTTCAAATCAGGATTGAAGGACAAAGTGAATAACTACAGAAGTATAACTTTACTTTCAGTCTTCGGTAAGATTTTCCTGTCAGTACTAGAAAAACGGATAAACAACTGGATGCAGGAAGAAGAGAAGCTTACTGAATCTCAAATGGGTTTTAGGAAGAATTATGGGGTAATGGATAACCTGTTCTGCTTAAACGCTTTAACACAAAAGTACCTTACAAGACCAAAAGGACGCTTCTACGTCGCATTCGTCGATTTTTCTAAAGCATTTGACAGTATTCATCGAGCACACATGTGGTTTAAGCTAGTCCGGGGAGGTATAAGTAAGAAGATATCCTGTATAATTCAAGCAGTATGCGAGGATGTAAAATCATGTGTTAGAGTCAAAGAAGAATTGAGTGAGACCTTCAGTTGCCATAGGGGGGTAAGACAGGGATGTATTCTTTCCCCCTTTTTATTTGCATTTTATATAAGCGACTTAGATAAGCATCTGGAACAGAATGGATGTAGAGGAATCCAGGTTGGTGACACTGAAATTTTAAGCCTAATGTTTGCTGACGACCTTGCACTATGCTCTGACTCTGTGGTGGGCCTACAGCGGGTCTTGAATGCCCTTAATTCCTACTGCGAAAGATGGAAATTAGCAGTAAACTTGGAGAAGACGAAGGTCATGGTCTTTAGGAAGGGAGGTAAGTTACGGAAAAGTGAAAAGTGGTTCTATGCAGGAAGCAGGGTAGAAGTGGTGAATACGTATAAATATCTAGGGATAACCGTATCTTCAAGTGGCAGATGGTTTAGGGCCCAGGAAACGTTAGCTGGACAGGCGTCCAAGGCCTTGTTCATAATGAAAAAGAATACGGCCAAGTTTGGCATGTTGTCTCCAGATTTGTTGTTTAAAATGTTCGACACTCTTATTCTTCCAATTATGATGTATTGCTGTGAACTATGGGGGTTCCATAGTGCTAATCAACTGGAAGTACTACACAATAAATTTTGCAAGTCTTATCTAGGTGTCGGGCAGTCCACATCTAATGCGGCAGTGAGGGGTGAACTCGGGAGATATCCCCTCAGTGTCCTGAGACGAATTAGAATTATAAAGTTTTGGTTGAAATTACTAGAAATGAATGACAATAGGTACTCAAAGAAATGTTATACAATGTTGTATGAACTAGATACTGTAGGCAGGGGAAATTGGATAAGTCACGTGCGTGATTTATTGTTCAGTCTAGGATTAAGGGAAGCATGGTACAACCAAAGCATAGGTGATAAAAACGCATTTATTGAAATTTTCAAGAAACGAATAGAGATTCAGGCTATTACACTTTGGAAAAACGAAATCTCCACCAGTAGCCGTCTTACTACCTATTGTATGATAAAGAGCGGTTTCTCGGCTGAAAACTACTTAAAAGTACTAAATAACTCCGAACAAACAAAAGCGATAGCACGAATAAGATGCTCAGCGCATCAGCTAAACATAGAAAAGGGTAGACACACAAAGACAGACAAACGGGAAAGAGTGTGTCAGTTGTGTTCCCTTGACCTGGTAGAAGACGAGTACCATTTTGTTTTAGAATGCCCATTTTTGAATGTACTAAGAAAAAAGTATATTCCATCATACTATTCCAAACACCCAAACCCACACAAGTTCCTTGAAATAATAAACTGCCCGACATTACAAATCTCCAGACAATTGGCAAGATTTATCCGGTTAGCAACTGTTGTCAGAGAAAAGGAGCTGATGAGGGCACCGTGATTGTTTGACTTTATGTGCGTTGTTGTTGTATATATTGTTTTTATTATTGTTTCTCATGTTGTTTACGTCTGTCATTGTGGTACTTTTAATACTGTTACTCCTATGGTTTCTACTTCATTGTGATTGTTATATTTTATGTTTATGATATTGCTATGGACATTTGTTGTCTTAAAGCAAATAAATAAAGTTCAAAAGTTCAAAGTTATAACCGCTCTTCGATGTAACACACCAGCTTCGCAGGCACGCGGTGCGGCAGCAGCTGTTTATATTACACTGAACGACCTGTCACACCTAACTTTTGCACCTCTATCTGCAAGCGTTTCCTAAAACTATCCAGTGAAGATGCCCCTACTGTGCTAGGTGATAACAAATTCCACTTCACGATATTTCTGGGAAAGTACGAACTTTTTAACACATCGATCCTAGGTTGGTAACTCTGGTATTTGAAGGCATGACTGTTCCTTGTTCTTTTTTGAGCTGGATACTCATCATATCAGTCGATAGTCCACCAGTTTATTGGTCATTTTGTACATCATGCAAAGTCTTGACATTTTTCTTCAAGGTCTGCCCACAGGTAAGCAGGTCATGTGAGGAACTAATCTCTAAGAAGATCCTGGACAGGGGACAGACAGTATCTATGTCCCGAAACAATCTCGACTTGCAAAGCAAGCTCCAGCTCCATTGGCCACAGTATCTTACTGGACTGTGCCTAACTGCGCTAGAAAAATGCCTTTTGTCTATGATGCAAACATTAGTATGTTATTGGAAATCGCAGTGAAATCGCAGTGAAAATCACAGTGTACAATGATTGAAACTGCATAAAAAATATTTCAAGTGAAAAGAGAATGATACTTGGCACAACATAGGTATGAAAGTATAAAACATATGATTTTGAGCCACTTTACGCATGCCTGGCACAATCTGTAGTATCGCCATTTGGCCTATTTGGTTTGTCCTGAGATACTAGTACCTGCTTAACACGTCAATTGTCTGTGTTGTAGAAAGGTACAAGATGTAGACTGGTGTTTTTCTCCATTCTATCTATCCAGGCATAACCTTCGTTTCGGCAATTTTGGATCACATCGCGGGTTTCTGAACAAACTGGACAACCACCCTGAGGAAACTGCGCTGTGTCAGTACCCACGGAACGACGATACCGAGTACACAGACGTAATGCCCATGGCGGCGTACTACCCGGGGCAGACGGTCGTCCTAACCCACCCCACAAACGTACTACCTCTCTTTCATTACCAGTCCGATATGATTTCATAATTAGCAAGACTGAGTGGACTAGTATCCAAATTCCAATGTTTGGAAGTTAAATTAAAAACAGTGTGGACGTACACAACAAAATGGCTGCACTAAAATGCGCTTGAAAATCGAGCCAACTTTGCAATTTTTTGCCAACTTTTACTTGCGTTACACTGACGTGCGATGGACGGGTGAAGTACTAGTACATGACCTCTACATTTAGTAACTTATGCCTTTATCTAGATGTGCATCGGGAAAATAGATATATCCGACAATGATAGCGTTCATTCAAGTGCTTTTGTTTTCTCTCGCATGACAAGAGGTCCGATATTCAAGTACTGTTTGTCTTAAAGCATGTGTTATATTTACGTTTTTTTCGGTATATACTTTATACCTCCCTCATATTAGGCAAAAATCGATCGGACGACGATTCTGCGGCAATCGCCCGAGCCTCGCTTATCATAATAACTTTCTTGCACAACAATTGTACAAGGTACAAAGTATAGCTTATATGTGACAGGGACGGTTTTCAAGTGAAAAATGCGCGCAACCCTCTGTCGATCTTTGATATGGCCGATCCGAAGTTCTATCCATACGCCCGAAGATCGTGGATAATGTGAGGGAGGTATAACGGACGGGTGCTTTACAAATGATTTAGTTGTGCTTAAAGATCAGAATCCATGTGTGTTGTCGATATGTTGTACGGATGTTGCACGTAATTGTTGACCCACGATATGCCAATGACTGTCTTTTACCAGGGCCACGTGGCAGATGCGAGATGCAAGAACACCAACATCTACGACACAGAGAATCTGATCTTCGTGGTGGACGGAGACGAGGACCCCTGCTGTATCAACTCTACCAAACTCATAGTGGTTGAGGACATGGGAATATCGCCATATGGTTTGTATTGAGATACTTCTTTACTTAAGGGTTCGTATCATAATCAACGACGTTTATGTACTTATTCAAGCCCTACAACTAACACATGTGTCATCATCTAATGCAGCTCATAAAGAATATTAGCCACAGAACGGCAATTTGCATGTTATTCCATTTTTTACAAAACTGGATGCTTTGCTTTTTCGCTACGTATACGGTCCCATATGGAGAAAGAAGCCCTACGGGTAAATCTATGGGCACCTTCGAACGTGACCCCTGCATGGCCACGTGGGACACGCTGCGACAACAGAGCTATATTTAGGCACAGCCGGGCCCCTGGATTATTCTAACTTACATTTAAGATAAATCCGGAACCCGGCTACAAATAATATGCTCCTTGAATGTTGGAATGGAATGGAATGCAATAGAATTGTTTTATCTTATTTGGTAGAAAACTGCCAAAGCCTCAGTAAATTTGAAATATATTTCATATTTTGACATTCAGGGCCTGACATCGATCCTGTGCTGACCACCACCTACCCGAAGCCTGGGTTCCAGAACGCCCCCAAGTTCTGTGAGGATCCAGGAAGCGCCATGGGGACGTACAATTTCACCATTCCGCTGGACATGAAACCAGGTCAGGGTTTATATTAAACGTTATTTAGTGTTTTTGGCTTGTGGACCAATTAATTGGACATAACCAACTTGTTTTGGCATCCGTCTGTCTCGGAAGACAATGGAGGCAGACAGGGTGGGTTTAAGGCGACCCGTCTGCCTGGCCTGCACTTTTTAAGGTGAAGGAGGGGTGTGCACTTCCTTCTCCACCACCCTCTCGTCCACTGGTGCACTTAGTCCTACAGGGGCAATTGTTTGCAACGTGTAAGACGGCCCCAGCAGATGCAGGTTTGTTATTTGGAGTTTCCGTCTCCTAGGAGGACTTCCGACCAAGGATGTAAGGGGTTCCTCCTACCCCTGACTCGTGTGTCATGGCGGGTGCGTCATGCCCGAACATGCCCCTATGGCCTGTCACCACAACAAGGCCTGTCACTGCCACTAGCCGAAGCTATGTACTCATTTACACCTGAGATAGGTGAGGAAAGTCGTGTAAAGTGCCTTTCCCAAGGGCACAAGATCGGTGACACGGCAAGCGGATTTGAACCCGGGACCTCTCGGGCCTGAGACCAACGCGCTCCCGATCGTGCCACGCGGTCCCACAATAACCAACATAACCAACTACATTCTCTCATATTAGCAAATTTTAGCCTTCTAACAACAACATTTTGTTTTATGGGGGGGGGGGGGGCGCTGACTCGCGATTTTCAACATTGGCGAAGGTTCTTTACAAGTTCGACACGGAAAGTCCTGTATTGGCGTCAGAGAACCTTAGGCAATGTTAAAAATCGCAACCTAGAGTCAGATCAGCTAGAAGTCCTCGTATGAGGCTAAAGCTAAGGGCACAACCCGCCGTACGTGCAATTTGTCCGTACGTTTTTGGGAGGCCACGTCCACCACATATTTCTGAAAACGTTCAGGCTGTACAGGGCAGGATTCCCTACGCGTTTGTACGGAGGCGGCACTTACCACTTACGGACCCCAAAAGATTGCCCACGTTTTGACACGTAGACAACACGCAGTTGCACGTACGGCGGGTTGTGCCCTTAGATTAAGCAAATACCATCCTCCACAGGCCGCCACACCTTCGTCTGGAAGTGGATCCGGGCTACTTGGGTCAGCCCCTTCACCACCTGCTGGGAGGCTGACGTGTTCGCCACCAAGGCGGAGAGAGACGCGCACTACACAGCTACGGTACATCAGTACCTCCATAAATGATGGATATTCATGGAGGTTATGTTTTCACTAGCGTTTGTGCGTCCGTTTGTTTGCCAACAAGATATCTCAGGAACGGCTGGATGCATTGGTTTCATACTGTTGCGTGAAAAATGGAAACGATTCGGTCCCTTTGGTACTGCAGCGGAACTTCTAGTCTTGATATCTCGTGTTCTGAACAAGCTACGGTTACAGTTTCTGGGTGTTAGGTAGCTCTTGTGTTCGGGAAGAAGTAACATAAGTAGGGGTATTAGTTTTAGAATTACAGTGGCATTTGTGTAAAAAAAATCCAAAGAGGATATGCGCCCATTTGCGCCATTTAGTGTGTTTTTTTTCGTCGAAGGGTCTGCGATAAGTTTGATACAGATTTTTTTCTAAAAGCCTAGAAGACAACAGTACACAGGTGAAGAAACTATACATGTATCTTTTTTGATTGCCTTTCACAAATATCCAGACTTGAAGCATTGGAACAATAACAAGATTTGATACGAGTCATACCTCGAAGTATAATCGTTCCCCTTCCCTGTCCCTCCAGGGCCAGTCTACCGTAGATCTGTGGGACTTCTACCAGATCAACACCATTGTTGACGGCCAGATCGTGGATCCGATAGATCCTGTGGATCAGATCCTCATCGGTTGATGGATGGATCAGGCCTCCATGACGTCATCGAAATAAATTTCAAACTGTGAAATATCATAGTGGCTTAATTCTTTGTTTCTGATATCTATGTTTACCACAATCAAGTTCAAAACCAAGGTGACATAACGGATATAATTGACAGTTACTATGCTACAGCTGAAATGTGAAGCTTGATGTGTTACGCCGAAGGGCGGTTATACCGACCCTTGCTATACTGATACAGAAAAGGGATAGACAAAAGGTCTTTACCACATACCTGCATGCACCTGTTCTACAGCATATCAAAGCTAATGTCAATATTTAGTGCCGTTTATTTGTTTTTTATCCCCATTACTTCACACTAGTTTGTGTGCTTATCTGTAATGACGGTTTTAAATGACGCCATACGGTAACTATGAAATAAAACGGGTCGGCTTCTCTTCGTTCCTCTATAAGACCAAGTGTTGTCCCTCGCGATGTGACTGGATCAGATCAGTCAGTCCGGATACACCAGGCTTGTGACCTATAAGTACAAACCGGCAGTATCCAAGTTCACCGGTGCACAGTTAATACACCGTCCGGAACTGGCTTAGTGTGGTACAGGTACACCCTCTGCTTGGTGTTATCATGTACATATAATCATTGTCAACATTCGCTGCCGCTGATGTGATGCAATTCCCAGGAGAGGTGGGAGACCTTCCTGTCGTTCCCATCCTGCCATAGCAAAGGGTAGGCAAATATATATATTGCAACTTGTACAGACGACGAGAAACAGTTGGCAGTTGTGAGCAGTGTTGCGTCCTGTCGAAAATGAAGCTCTTCGTCGCGCTCTTGGCTGTCGGGCTGCCTGCCCTGGCCGCCGCCCACTCCTGGATCGTCTGTACGGACTACCTGGAGAACAACGGCTGGTACTGGGACCAGGCCAAGTGCAGGGGATGGCCAAGGGGTGCCCACAGGTAAGAGCTAATCATCATTTAGTTATGGACAGCAAAAGCTAGATAAAACGTTTGGGTCTTCGTATGCAACTTGAGTAACTTTGTGTTGGGAAATGGGCATAGCGACGACCTAGGAGAGACAGTGTAGTGGCTGTGATGGTCCCAAAGCTATCCTGGCCATGGTCGGTATCTGTATCTGTATATATAGCCGTTATAACCGCTCTTCGGCGTAACACACCAGCTTCGTAGGCACGCGGTGCGGCAGCAGCTGTTTATATTACACTGAACGACCCGTCACACCTAACCTTTGCACATCTATCTGCAAGCGTTTCCTAAAAGTATCCACTGAAGATGCCCCTACTGTGCTAGGTGATAGCAAATTCCACTCCACGATATTTCTAGGAAAGTACGAACTTTTTAACACATCGATCCTAGGTTGGTAACTCTGATACTTGAAGGCATGACTGTTTCTTGTTCTTTTTTGAGCTGGATACCCATCATATCAGTCGATACGTCCACCATTTTATTGGTCATTTTGTACATCATGCAAAATCTGGACATTTTCCTTCAAGGTCTGCCCACACGTAAGCAGGTCATGTGAGGACCTAATCTCTAAGAAGATCCTGGACAGGGGACAGACAGTATCTATGTACCGAAACAATCTCCACTTGCCAAGCAAGCTCCATTTGCCACAGCATCTTACTGGGCTGTGCCTAACTGCGCTAGAAAAATGCACCCGCTTTTCTACTTTCGGCTCCCCGCAATGCTTTTGTCTATGATGCCATTACTAGGATATTGGAAATCTCAGTAAAATCGCAGTGAAAATCGCAGTATACAATATTATTAATGATTGAAACTGCATCAAAAAATATATCAAGTGAAAAGAGAATGATACTTGGCACAACATAGGTATGAAATTATAAAACATATGATTTTGAGCCACTTAACGAATGCCTGAGAAAATCTGTAGTATCGCCATTTGGCCTACTTGGTATTTGGTTTGTCCTGAGATACTGGTATCTGCTTAACACGTCAATTGTCTGTGTTGGAGAAACGGACAAGATGTAGACTGGTGTTGTTCTCCATTCTATCTATCCAGGCATAACCTTCGTTTCGGCGACTTTGGATCACATCGCGGGTTTCTGAACAAACTGGACAACCACCCCGAGGAAACTGCGCTGTGTCAGTACCCACGGGGTGATAATCGGTTGTATACAGACGAGATGCCCATGGCGGCGTACTACCTGGGACAGAAGGTCGTCCTAACCCACCCTACAAACGTACTACCTCTCTTTCATTACCAGTCTGATATGATTTCATAATTAGGAAGACTGAGTGAACTAGTATCCAAATTCCAATGTTTGGAAGTAAAATTAACAACAGTGTGGACGTACACAACAAAATGGCTGCACTAAATTGCGCTTGAAAATCGAGCCAACTTTGCGATTTTTTGCCAACTTTTACTTGCGTTCACACTGACGTGCGATGTACGGGTGAAGTACTAGTACATGACCTCTACATTTAGTAACTTATGCCTTTATCTAGATGCGCATCGGGAAAATAGATATATCCGACAATGATAGCGTTCATTCAAGTGCTTTTGTTTTCTCTCGCATGACAAGAGATCCGATATTCAAGTACTGTATGCCATAAAGCATGTGTTATATTTACGTTTTTTCAGTATATACTTTATACCTCCCTCACATTAGGCGAAAATCGATCAGACGACGGTTCTGTGGCAATCGCCCGAGCCTCGCTTACCATAATAACTTGCTTAAAGATCAGAATCCATGTGTGTTGTCGATATGTTGTACGGATGTTGCACGTATTTGTTGACCCACGATATGCCAATGACTGTCTTTTACCAGGGCCATGTGGCAGATGCGAGATGCAAGAACACCAACATCTACGACACAGAGAATCTGATCTTCGTGGTGGACGGAGACGAGGACCCCTGCTGTATCAACTCTACCAAACTCATAGTGGTTGAGGACATGGGAATATCGCCATATGGTTTGTATTGAGATACTTCTTTACTTTAGGGTTCGTATCATAATCAACGACGTTTATGTACTTATTCAAGCCCTACAACTAACCCATGTGTCATCATCTAATGCAGCTCATAAAGAATATTAGCCAGAGAACGGCAATTTGCATGTTATTCCATTTTTTTACAAAACCGGATGCTTTGCTTTTTAGATACGTATACGGTCCCATACGGAGAAAGAAACCCTACGACTACGTGTGACTCTATGGGCTGTTTTTCTGCACCTTCGAACGTGACCCATGCGTGGCCACGTGGGACACGCTGCGACAACAGCCTATATTTAGGCACAGCCGGGCCCCTGGATTATTCTAACTTACATTTAAAATCAACCCGGAACCCGGCAACAAATAATATGCTCCTTGAATGTTGGAATGGTATGGAATGGAATAGAGTTGTTCTATCTTATTACGTAGAAAAGTGCCAAAGCCTCAGTAAATTTGAAATATATTTCATATTTTGACATTCAGGGCCTGACATCGACCCTGTGCTGACCACCACCTACCCGAAGCCTGGCTTCCAGAACGCACCCAAGTTCTGTGAGAATCCAGGAAGCGCCATGGGGACGTACAACTTCACCATTCCGCTGGACATGAAACCAGGTCAGGGGTTATATTAACGTTATTTAGTGTATTTGGCTTGTGGACAAAATAATTGGACAGAACCAACTACATTCTCTCATATTAGCAAATTTTAGCCTCTTACGGAGCCTTCTAACAAGAACATTTTGTTCTGGGGGGGGGGGGGGGGGCTGACTCATGATTTTCAACATTGGCGACGGTTCTTTTTACAAGTTCGACGCCGAAAGTCCTGTCTTGGCGTTAGAGAACCTTAGGCAATGTTAAAAATCGCAAACTAGAGTCAGATCAGCTAGAAGTCTTCGTATGAGGCTAAAGCTAAGGGCACAACCCGCCGTACATGCAATTTGTCCGTACGTTTTTTTTGGGGGGGGCGGGGACGCCACGTCCACCACATATTTCTGAAAACGTTCAGGCTGTACAGGGCAGGATTCCTTACGAGTTCGTACGGAGGCGGCACTTACCACTTACGGACCCCAAAAGATTGCCCACGTTTTGGCACGTAGACAACACGCAGTTGCACGTACGGCGGGTTGTGCCCTCAGCTTAAGCAAATACCATCCTCCACAGGCCGCCACACCTTCGTCTGGAAGTGGATCCGGGCCACCTGGGTCAGCCCCTTCACCACCTGCTGGGAGGCTGACGTGTACGCCACCAAGGCGGAGAGAGACGCGCACTACACAGCTACGGTACTTCAGTACCTCCATAAATGATGAATATTCATGCTATGTTTTCACTAGCGTTTGTGCGTCCGTTTGTTTGCCAACAAGATATCTCAGGAACGGCTGGATGCATTGGTTTCATACTGTTGCGTTGTTAAGGTTTGAAAAATGGAAAATGAAAAATGGATTCGGTCCCTTTGGTACTGCAGCGGAACTTACTTCTAGTCTTGATATCTCGAGTTCTGAACAAGCTACGGTAACAGTTTCTGAGTGTTAGGTAGCTCTTGTGTTCGGGAAGAAGTAACATAAGTAGGGGTATTAGTTTTAGAATTACAGTGGTATTTGTGGAAAAAAAATCCAAAGAGGATATGCGGCCATTTGCGCCATTTTGTGTTTTTTTTTTAATTTTCATCGAAGGGTCTGCGATAAGTTTGATACAGATTTTTTTTTCTGAAAGCCAAGAAGACAACAGTACACAGGTGAAGAAACTATATCTTTTTTTGATTGCCTTTCACCAATATCCAGACTTGCAGCATTGGAACGATAACAAGATTTGATACGAGTCATACCTCGAAGTATAATCGTTCCCCTTCCCTGTCCCTCCAGGGCCAGTCTACCGTAGATCTGTGGGACTTCTACCAGATCAACACCATTGTTGACGGCCAGATCGTGGATCCGATAGATCCCGTGGATCAGATCCTCATCGGTTGATGGATGGATCAGGCCGCCATGATGTCATCGAAATAAATTTCAAACTGTGAAATATCATAGTGGCTTGATTCTTTGTTTCTGATATCTATGAAGTTGAAAACCAAGGTGACTTAACGGGTATAATTGACAGTTACTATGCTACAGCTGAAATGCGAAGCTTGACGTGTTACGCCGAAGGGCGGTTATACCGACACTTGTTATACTGATACAGAAAAGGGATAGACAAAAGGTCTTTACATACCTGCATGCACCTGTTCTACAGCATATCAACGCTAATGTCAATATTTAGTGCCATTTATTTGTTTTTTATCCCCATTACTCCACACTAGTTTGTGTGTTTATCTGTAATGACGGTTTTAAATGACGCCATACGGTAACTATGAAATAAAAGGGGTCGGCTTCTCTTCGTTCCTCTATGAGACCAAGTGTTGTCCCTCGAGATGTGACTAGATCAGATCAGTCAGTCCGGATACACCTGGCTTGTGACCTATAAGTACAAACCGGCAGTATCCAAGTTCACCGGTGCACAGTTTATACACCGTCCGGAACTGACTTTCTGTGGTACAGGTACATGTATCTTCAAATTTACTCTGGCCAGGTTTTCAACACCCTCTGCTTGGTGTTATCATGTACATATAATCATTGTCAACATTCGCTGCCGCTGATGTGATGCAATACCCAGGAGAGGTGGGAGACCTTCCTGTCGTTCCCATCCTGCCATAGCAAAGGGTAGGCAAATATATGTATTTATATATAGCAACTTGTACAGACGACGAGAAACAGTTGGCAGTTGTGAGCAGTGTTGCGTCCTGTCGAAAATGAAGCTCTTCGTCGCGCTCTTGGCTGTCGGGCTGCCTGCCCTGGCCGCCGCCCACTCCTGGATCGTCTGTACGGACTACCTGGAGAACAACGGCTGGTACTGGGACCAGGCCAAGTGCAGAGCCTGGCCAAGGGGTGCCCACAGGTAAGAGGTAATCATCATTTAGTTATGGACAGCAAAAGCTAGATAAAACGTTTGGGTCTTCGTATGCAACTTGAGTAACTTTGTGTTGGGAAATGGGCATAGCGACGACCTAGGAAAGACAGTGTAGTGGCTGTGATGGTCCCAAAGCTATCCTGGCCATGGTCGGTATCTGTATCTGTATCTATATAGCCGTTATAACCGCTCTTCGGCGTAACACACCAGCTTTGCTGGCACGCGGTGCGGCAGCAGCTGTTTATATTACACTGAACGACCTGTCACACCTTACTTTTGCACCTCTATCTGCAAGCGTTTTTTAAAACTATCCAATGAAGATGCCCCTACTGTGCTAGGTGATAACAAATTCCGCTCCACGATATTTCTGGGAAAGTACGAACTTTTTAACACATCGATCCTAGGTTGGTAACTCTGGTACTTGAAAACATGACTGTTTCTTGTTCTTTTTTGAGCTGGATACTCATCATATCAGTCGATACGTCCACCAGTTTATTGGTCATTTTGTACATCATGCAAAGTCTGGACATTTTCCTTCAAGGTCTGCCCACAGGTAAGCAGGTCATGTGAGGAACTAATCTCTAAGAAGATCCTGGACAGGGGACAGGCAGTATCTATGTACCGAAACACTTGCCAAGCAAGCTCCATTTGCCACAGTATCTTACTGGGCTGTGCCTAACTGCGCTAGAAAAATGCACCAGCTTTTCGATCTACTTTCGGCTCCCCGCAATGCTTTTGTCTATGATGCCAACATTAGTAGGATATTGGAAATCGCAGTGAAAATCGCACTGAAAATCGCAGTGTACAATGATTGAAACTGTATAAAAAATATTTCAAGTGAAAAGAGAATGATACTTGGCACAACATAGGTATGAAAGTATAAAACATATGATTTTGAGCCACTTTACGAATGCCTGGCACAATCTGTAGTATCGCCATTTGGCCTACTTGGTATTTGGTTTGTCATGAGATACTAGTACCTGCTTAACACGTCAATTGTCTGTGTTGGAGAAACGGACAAGATGTAGACTGGTGTTTTTCTCCATTCTATCTATCCAGGCATAACCTTCGTTTCGGCAATTTTGGATCACATCGCGGGTTTCTGAACAAACTGGACAACCACCCTGAGGAAACTGCGCTGTGTCAGCACCCACGGAACGACGATACCGAGTACACAGACGTGATGCCCATGGCGGCGTACTACGCGGGGCAGACGGTCGTCCTAACCCACCCCACAAACGTACTACTTCTCTTTTTATTACCAGTCGGATATGATTTCATGATAAGTGAGACTGAGTGGACTAGTATCCAAATTCTAGTGTTTGGAAGCGGATCGTCGGTCAAATAGTAGAAGATGGACAAAAGGAGGGAATAGTGTGCTAGGGGAGTCGGCCGGTCATAGGAGTCATGCATCAGTAAATAACATGACCTCTACATTTTGTAGCTAATGTATCTAGATGCGCATCGGAAAAACAGATCACTTCGAAAATTACAGCGTCCAGTCGAGCATCATTCAACGTATGAAATCCAATATCTAAGCATGCCGTAAAACATGCATAAAGGTTGCCTTTCGTCATGCTTTACGTCCGGATGCTTTACGAATCATGTATGATGTCGATATGTTGGGGAGGGGGTAATAATTTGTACGGATGTTGCACGTTATTGTTGACCCATGACATACCCATGACTGTCTATTACCAGGGCCACGTGGCAGATGTGAGATGCAAGAACGACACCAACATCTACGACACTGAGAACCTGATCTTCGCGGTGGACGGAGACGAGGACCCCTGCTGTATCAACTCGGACAAACTCATAGTGGTTGAAGACATGGGAATATCTCCTTACGGTTTGTAGAGAGACTCTTATTTACATTATGGTTCGTATCATAATCAACGACGTTTATGTACTTATTAAAGTCCTACAACAAACCCATGTGTCATCATCTAATGCAGCTCATAAAGAATATCTGAGAACGGCAATTTTCATGTTATTCCATTTTGGATGCTTTGCTTTATCGCTACTTATACGGTCCCATATGGAGAAAGAAACCCTACGGGTAAATCTATGGGCTGTTTTTCTGCACCTTCGAACGTGACCCCTACGTGGCCAAGTGGGACAACCTGCGACAACAGAGCTATATTGAGGCACAGCCGGGCCCCTGGATTATTTTAACTTGCATTCAAAATCAACCCGGAACCCGGCAACAAATAATATGCTCCTTGAATGTTGGTATGGTATGGAATGGAATAGAGTTGTTTTATCTTATTACTTAGAAAAGTGCCGAAGCCTCAGTAGATTTGGAATATATTTCATATTTTGACGTTTAGGGCCTAACATCGACCCTGTGCTGACCACCACCTACCCGAAGCCTGGGTTCCAGAACGCACCCAAGTTCTGTGAGCATGAACGGGCATCAATGGGGACGTACAACTTCACCATTCCGCTGGATATGAAGCCAGGTCAGGTTTTATATTAACGTTATTTAATGTTTTTGGTTTGTGGACCAAATAATCGGCAATAACCAACTACATTATCTCATATCAGCAAATTCAAGCCTCCTACGCAGTTCTTCTAGCAGTGCTGGCTTTTGTTTTATGGAGGGGGCGCTGACTGGCGATTTTCAACATTGGCGAAGGTTCTTTACAAGTTCGGCGCGGAAAGTCCTGTCTTGACGTTAGAGAACCTTAGGCAATGTTAAAAATCGCAAACTAGAGTCTAGTGTTCTTTCACAAAATAAAACCCAGCGCAGCTAGAAGTCTTCGTATGAGGCTAACCAAATACGTACGTCCACAGGTCGGCACACCTTCGTCTGGAAGTGGATCCGGCAAATCAGGGTCAGCCCCTTCACCACCTGCTGGGAGGCTGACGTGTTCGCCACCAAGGCGGAGAGGGACGCGCACTACACAGCTACGGTACTTCAGTACCTCCATAAAATATGTTTTCATTAGCGTTTGCGTATCTGTGTGTGTGTGTGTGTGTGTGTGTGTGTGTGTGTGTGTGTGTGAACAAGATAACTCAGGAACGGCTGGATGCATTGGTTTTATACTGATGCGTTGGGGTGTACAATTACAAACTTGAAATGATTAGATGCAGTGGGATTTTTGTAAAAAAGATTCCAAAGAGGAAAGGCGCCCATTTGCGCCATTTTGTGCCTTTTTTTAATTTTTCGTCGAAGGATCTGTGATAAGTTTGATACAGATTTTTTTTCTGAAAGGCAAGAAGACAACAGTACACAGATGAACAAGTTTTATCGTTTTTCTTGCCCTTCACCAATATCAAGACTTGAAGCATTGGAACGGTAACAAGATTTGATACCAGTCACACCTCGAAGTCTAATCGTCCCCCTTCCCTGTCCCTCCAGGGTCAGTCTACCGTAGATCTGTGGGACTTCTACCAGATCAACACCATTGTTGACGGCCAGATCGTGGATCCGATAGATCCCGTGGATCAGATCCTCATCGGTTGATGGATGGATCAGGCCTCCATGACGTCATCGAAATAAATTTCAAACTGTGAAATATCATAGTGGCTTAATTCTTTGTTTCTGATATCTATGTTTACCACAATCAAGTTGAAAACCAAGGTGACATAACGGATATAATTGACAGTTACTATGCTACAGCTGAAATGCGAAGCTTGACGTGTTACGCCGAAGGGCGATTATACCGACCCTTGCTATACTGATACAGAAAAGGGATAGACAAAAGGTCTTTACCACATACCTGCATGCACCTGTTCTACAGCATATCAAAGCTAATGTCAATATTCCGTGCCATTTATTTGTTTTTTATTCCCATTACTTCACACTAGTTTGTGTGCTTATCTGTAATGACGGTTTTAAATGACGCCATACGGCAACTATGAAATAAAAGGGGTCGGCTTCTCTTCGTTCCTCTATAAGACCAAGTGTTGTCCCTCGCGATGTGACTAGATCAGATCAGTCAGTCCGGATACACCTGGCTTGTGACCTACAAGTTCACCGGTGCACAGTTTAAACACCGTCCGGAAACTTTGTGTGGTACAGGTACACGTATCTTCAAATTTACTCTGGCCAGGTTTTCAACACCCTCTGCTTGGTGTTATCATGTACATATAATCATTGTCAACATTCGCTGCCGCTGATGTGATGCAATACCCAGGCAAGGTGGGAGACCTTCCTGTCGTTCCCATCTTGCCATAGCAAAGGGTAGGCAAATATATATATTTATATACAGCAACTTGTACGGGCGACGAGAAACAGTTGGCAGTTGTGAGCAGTGTTGCGTCCTGTCGAAAATGAAGGTCTTCGTCGCGCTCTTGGCTGTCGGGCTGCCTGCCCTGGCCGCCGCCCACTCCTGGATCGTCTGTACGGACTACCTGGAGAACAACGGCTGGTACTGGGACCAGGCCAAGTGTCGGGCCTGGCCAAGGGGTGCAAACAGGTAAGAGGTAATCATCATTTAGTTATGGACAGCAAAAGCTAGATAAAACGTTTGGGTCTTCGTATGCAACTTGAGTAACTTTGTGTTGGGAAATGGGCATAGCGACGACCTAGGAGAGACAGTGTAGTTGCTGTGATGGTCCCAAAGCTATCCTGGCCATGGTCGGTATCTGTATCTGTATCTATATAGCCGTTATAACCGCTCTTCGGCGTAACACACCAGCTTCGCAGGCACGCGGTGCGGCAGCAGCTGTTTATATTACACTGAACGACCTGTCACACCTTACTTTTGCACCTCTATCTGCAAGCGTTTTTTAAAACTATCCAGTGAAGATGCCCCTACTGTGCTAGGTGATAACAAATTCCGCTCCACGATATTTCTGGGAAAGTACGAACTCTGGTACTTGAAAACATGACTGTTTCTTGTTCTTTTTTGAGCTGGATACTCATCATATCAGTCGATACGTCCACCAGTTTATTGGTCATTTTGTACATCATGCAAAGTCTGGACATTTTCCTTCAAGGTCTGCCCACAGGTAAGCAGGTCATGTGAGGAACTAATCTCTAAGAAGATCCTGGACAGGGGACAGGCAGTATCTATGTACCGAAACACTTGCCAAGCAAGCTCCATTTCCCACAGTATCTTACTGGGCTGTGCCTAACTGCGCTAGAAAAATGCACCAGCTTTTCTACTTTCGGCTCCCCGCAATGCTTTTGTCTATGATGCCAACATTAGTAGGATATTGGAAATCGCAGTGAAAATCGCAGTGAAAATCGCAGTGTACAATGATTGAAACTGCATCACAAAATATTTCAAGTGAAAAGAGAATGATACTTGGCACAACATAGGTATGAAATTATAAAACATATGATTTTGAGCAACTTTACGAATGCCTGGCACAATCTGTAGTATCGCCATTTGGCCTACTTGGTATTTGGTTTGTCATGAGATACTAGTACCTGCTTAACACGTCAATTGTCTGTGTTGGAGAAACGGACAAGATGTAGACTGGTGTTTTTCTCCATTCTATCTATCCAGGCATAACCTTCGTTTCGGCAATTTTGGATCACATCGCGGGTTTCTGAACAAACTGGACAACCACCCTGAGGAAACTGCGCTGTGTCAGTACCCACGGAATGATGATACCGAGTACACAGACGTAATGCCCATGGCGGCGTACTACCTGGGACAGAAGGTCGTCCTAACCCACCCCACAAACGTACTACCTCTCTTTCATTACCAGTCTGATATGATTTCATAATTAGGAAGACTGAGTGGACTAGTATCCAAATTCCAATGTTTGGAAGTAAAATAAACAACAGTGTGGACGTACACAACAAAATGGCTGCCATAAATTGCGCTTGAAAATCGAGTCAACTTTGCGATTTTTTCCCAACTTTTACTTGCGTTCACACTGACGTGCGATGGACGGGTGAAGTACTAGTACATGACCTTTACATTTTTTAGTAACATATGCCTTTATCTAGATGCGCATCGGGAAAAGAGATATATCCGACAATGATAGCGTTCATTCAAGTGCTTTTGTTTTCTCTCGCATGACAAGAGATCCGATATTCAAGTACTGTATGCCTTAAAGCATGTGTTATATTTACTTTTTTTCAGTATATACTTTATACCTCCCTCACATTAGGCGAAAATCGATCAGACGACGGTTCTGTGGCAATCGCCCGAGCCTCGCTTATCATAATAACTTGCTTAAAGATCAGAATCCATGTGTGTTGTCGATATGTTGTACGGATGTTGCACGTTATTGTTGCACCCGCGATATGCCAATGACTGTCTTTTACCAGGGCCACGTGGCAGATGCGAGATGCAAGAACACCAACATCTACGACACGGAGAACCTGATCTTCGTGGTGGACGGAGACGAGGACCCCTGCTGTATCAACTCTACCAAACTCATAGTGGTTGAAGACATGGGAATATCGCCATATGGTTTGTAGAGAGATACTTCTTTACTCTAGGGTTCGTATCATAATCAACGACGTTTATGTACTTATTCAAGCCCTACAACTAACCCATGTGTAGGTTGCATCTAATGCAGCTCATAAAGAATATTAGCCAGAGAACGGCAATTTGCATGTTATTCCATTTTTTTTACAAAACTGGATGCTTTGCTTTTTAGATACGTATACGGTCCCATACGGAGAAAGAAACCCTACGACTACGTGTAAATCTATGGGCTGTTTTTCTGCACCTTCTAACGTGACCCCTGCTTGGCCACGTGGGACACGCTGCGACAACAGAGCTATATTTAGGCACAGTCGGGCCCCTGGATTATTCTAACTTACATTTTTAAATTTTAAAAAATCAACTCGGAACCCAGCAACAAATAATATGCTCCTTGAATGTTGGAATGGTATGGAATGGAATAGAGTTGTTTTATCTTATTACGTAGAAAAGTGCCAAAGCCTCAGTGAATTTGAAATATGTTTCATATTTGGACATTCAGGGCCTGACATTGATCCTGTGCTGACCACCACCTACCCGAAGCCGGGGTTCCAGAACGCACCCAAGTTCTGTGAGAATCCAGGAAGCGCCATGGGGACGTACAACTTCACCATTCCGCTGGACATGAAACCAGGTCAGGGTTTATATTAACGTTATTTAGTGTATTTGGCTTGTGGACAAAATAATTGGACAGAACCAACTACATTCTCTCATATTAGCAAATTTTAGCCTCTTACGGAGCCTTCTAACAACAACATTTTGTTCTGGGGGGGGGGGGGGGGCGCTGACTCACGATTTTCAACATTGGCGAAGGTTCTTTTTACAAGTTCGACGCGGAAAGTCCTGTCTTGGCGTTAGAGAACCTTAGGCAATGTTAAAAATCGCAAACTAGAGTCAGATCAGCTAGAAGTCTTCGTATGAGGCTAAAGCTAAGGGCACAACCCGACATACGTGCAATTTGTCCGTACGTTTTTTTTTTGGGGGGGGGGGACGCCACGTCCACCACATATTTCTGAAAACGTTCAGGCTGTACAGGGCAGGATTCCCTACGAGTTCGTACGGAGGCGGCACTTACCACTTACGGACCCCAAAAGATTGCCCACGTTTTGGCACGTAGACAACACGCGGCGGGTTGTGCCCTCAGCTTAAGCAAATACCATCCTCCACAGGCCGCCACACCTTCGTCTGGAAGTGGATCCGGGCCACCTGGGTCAGCCCCTTCACCACCTGCTGGGAGGCTGATGTGTACGCCACCAAGGCGGAGAGAGACGTGCACTACACAGCTACGGTACTTCAGTACCTCCATTAATGATGAATATTCATGTTATGTTTTCACTAGCGTTTGTGCGTCCGTTTGTTTGCCAACAAGATATCTCAGGAACGGCTGGATGCATTGGTTTCATACTGTTGCGTTGTTAAGGTTTGAAAAATGGAAAATGAAAAATGGATTCGGTCCCTTTGGTACTGCAGCCGAACCTACTTCTAGTCTTGATATCTCGTGTTCTGAACAAGCTACGGTTACAGTTTCTGGGTGTTAGGTAGCTCTTGTGTTCGGGAAGAAGTAACATAAGTAGGGGTATTAGTTTTAGGATTACAGTGGCATTTGTGGAAAAAAAATCCAAAGAGGATATGCGGCCATTTGCGCCATTTTGTGTTTTGTTTTTTTTAAATTTTCATCGAAGGGTCTGCGATAAGTTTGATACAGATTCTTTTTTCTGAGAGCCAAGAAGACAACAGTACACAGGTGAAGAAACTATATCTTTTTTTGATTGCCTTTCACCAATATCCAGACTTGCAGCATTGGAACGATAACAAGATTTGATACGAGTCATACCTCGAAGTCTAATCGTTCCCCTTCCCTGTCCCTCCAGGGCCAGTCTACCGTAGATCTGTGGGACTTCTACCAGATCAACACCATTGTTGACGGCCAGATCGTGGATCCGATAGATCCCGTGGATCAGATCCTCATCGGTTGATGGATGGATCAGGCCGCCATGATGTCATCGAAATAAATTTCAAACTGTGAAATATCATAGTGGCTTAATTCTTTGTTTCTGATATCTATGAAGTTGAAAACCAAGGTGACTTAACGGGTATACTTGACAGTTACTAGGCTACAGCTGAAATGTGAAGCTTGACGTGTTACGCCGAAGGGCGATTATACCGACCCTTGCTATACTGATACAGAAAAGGGATAGACAAAAGGTCTTTACCACATACCTGCATGCACCTGTTCTACAGCATATCAACGCTAATGTCAATATTTAGTGCCATTTATTTGTTTTTTATCCCCATTACTTCACACTGGTTTGTACGTGTTTATCTGTAATGACGGTTTTGAATGACGCCATACGGTAACTATGAAATAAAAGGGGTCGGCTTCTCTTCGTTCCTCTATAGATCTCTATAAGACCAAGTGTTGTCCCTCGCGATGTGACTGGATCAGATCAGTCAGTCCGGATACACCTGGCTTGTGACCTATAAGTACAAACCGGCAGTATCTAAGTTCACCGGTGCACAGTTTATACACCGTCCGGAACTGACTTTCTGTGGTACAGGTACACGTATCTTCAAATTTACAGGTTTTCAACACCCTCTGCTTGGTGTTATCATGTCCATATAATCATTGTAAACATTCGCTGCCGCTGATGTGATGCAATTCCCAGGAGAGGTGGGAAACCTTCCTGTCGTTCCCATCCTTCAATAGCAAATATATATATTTATATATAGCAACTTGTACGGGCGACGAGAAACAGTTGGCAGTTGTGAGCAGTGTTGCGTCCTGTCGAAAATGAAGCTCTTCGTCGCGCTCTTGGCTGTCGGGCTGCCTGCCCTGGCCGCCGCCCACTCATGGATCGTCTGTACGGACTACCTGGAGAACAACGGCTGGTACTGGGACCAGGCCAAGTGCAGAGCCTGGCCAAGGGGTGCCCACAGGTAAGAGTTAATCATCATTTAGTTATGGACAGCAAAAGCTAGATAAAACGTTTGGGTCTTCGTATGCAACTTGAGTAAGTTTGTGTTGGGAAATGGGCATAGCGACGACCTAGGAGAGACAGTGTAGTGGCTGTGATGGTCCCAAAGCTATCCTGGCCATGGTCGGTATCTGTATCTGTATCTACGCTATTCGGCGTAACACACCAGCTTCGCAGGCACGCGGTGCGGCAGCAGCTGTTTATATTACACTGAACGACCTGTCACACCTTACTTTTGCACCTCTATCTGCAAGCGTTTTTTAAAACTATCCAGTGAAGATGCCCCTACTGTGCTAGGTGATAACAAATTCCGCTCCACGATATTTCTGGGAAAGTACGAACTTTTTAACACATCGATCCTAGGTTGGTAACTCTGGTACTTGAAGGCATGACTGTTCCTTGTTCTTTTTTGAGCTGGATACTCATCATATCAGTCGATACGTCCACCAGTTTATTGGTCATTTTGTACATCATGCAAAGTCTGGACATTTTCCTTCAAGGTCTGCCCACAGGTAAGCAGGTCATGTGAGGAACTAATCTCTAAGAAGATCCTGGACAGGGGACAGACAGTATCTATGTACCGAAACAATCTCCACTTGCCAAGCAAGCTCCATTTGCCACAGCATCTTACTGGGCTGTGCCTAACTGAGCTAGAAAAATGAACCAGCTTTTCTACTTTCGGCTCCCCGCAATGCTTTTGTCTATGATGCCAACATTAGTAGGATATTGGAAATCGCAGTAAAATCGCAGTGAAAATCGCAGTGTACAATGATTGAAACTGCATCACAAAATATTTCAAGTGAAAATAGAATGATACTTAGCACAACATAGGTATGAAATTATAAAACATATGATTTTGCGCCACTTAACGAATGCCTGGCACAATCTGTAGTATCGCCATTTGGCCTACTTGGTATTTGGTTTGTCCTGAGATACTAGTACCTGCTTAACACATCAATTGTCTGTGTTGGAGAAACGGACAAGATGTAGACTGGTGTTGTTTTCCATTCTATCTATCCAGGCATAACCTTCGTTTCGGCAATTTTGGACATCATCGCGGGTTTCTGAACAAACTGGACAACCACCCTGAGGAAACTGCGCTGTGTCAGTACCCACGGAACGACGATACCGAGTACACAGACGTGATGCCCATGGCGGCGTACTACCCGGGGCAGACGGTCGTCCTAACCCACCCCACAAACGTACTACTTCTCTTTTTATTACCAGTCGGATATGATTTCATGATAAGTGAGACTGAGTGGACTAGTTTCCAAATTCTAGTGTTTGGAAGCGGATCGTCGGTCAAATAGTAGAAAATGGACAAAATGAGGGAATAGTGTGCTAGGGGAGTCGGCCGGTCATAGGAGTCATGCATCGGTAAATAACATGACCTCTACATTTTGTAACTAATGTATCTAGATGCGCATCGGAAAAACAGATCACTTCGAAAATTACAGCGTCCAGTCGAGCATCATTCGCATGAAATCCAATATCTAAGCATGCCTTAAAACATGCATAAAGTTTGCCTTTCGTCGTGCTTTACGTCCGGATGCTTTACGAATCATGTATGGTGTCGATATGTTGGGGAGGGGGTAATAATTTGTACGGATGTTGCACGTTATTGTTGACCCATGACATACCCATGACTGTCTATTACCAGGGCCACGTGGCAGATGTGAGATGCAAGAACGACACCAACATCTACGACACAGAGAACCTGATCTTCGCGGTGGACGGAGACGATGACCCCTGCTGTATCGACTCGGACAAACTCATAGTGGTTGAAGACATGGGGATATCGCCTTACGGTTTGTAGAGAGACTCTTATTTACTGGTTCGTATCATAATCAACGACGTTTATGTACTTATTAAAGTCCTACAACAAACCCATGTGTCACCATCTAATGCAGCTCAGAAAGAATATCTGAGAACGGCAATTTTCATGTTATTCCATTTTGGATGCTTTGCTTTTTCGCTACTTATACGGTCCCATATGGAGAAAGAAACCCTACGGGTAAATCTATGGGCTGTTTTTCTGCACCTTCGAACGTGACCCCTACGTGGCCAAGTGGGACAACCTGCGACAACAGAGCTATATTGAGGCACAGCCGGGCCCCTGGATTATTTTAACTTGCATTCAAAATCAACACGGAACCCGGCAACAAATAACATGCTCCTTGAATGTTGGTATGGTATGGAATGAAATAGAGTTGTTTTATCTTATTACTTAGAAAAGTGCCGAAGCCTCAGTAAATTTGAAATATATTTCATATTTTGACGTTTAGGGCCTAACATCGACCCTGTGCTGACCACCACCTACCCGAAGCCTGGGTTCCAGAACGCACCCAAGTTCTGTGAGCATGAACGGGCATCAATGGGGACGTACAACTTCACCATTCCGCTGGATATGAAGCCAGGTCAGGTTTTATATTAACGTTATTTAATGTTTTTGGTTTGTGGACCAAATAATTGGCAATAACCAACTACATTATCTCATATCAGCAAATTCTAGCCTCCTACGCAGTTCTTCTAGCAGTGCTGGCTTTGTTTTATGGAGGGGGCGCTGACTGGCGATTTTCAACATTGGCGAAGGTTCTTTACAAGTTAGGCAATGTTAAAAATCGCAAACTAGAGTCTAGTGTTCTTTCACAAAATAAAACCCAGCGCAGCTAGAAGTCTTCGTATGAGGCTAACCAAATACGTGCGTCCACAGGTCGGCACACCTTCGTCTGGAAGTGGATCCGGCAAATCAGGGTCAGCCCCTTCACCACCTGCTGGGAGGCTGACGTGTTCGCCACCAAGGCGGAGAGAGACGCGCACTACACAGCTACGGTACTTCAGTACCTCCATGAAATATGTTTTCATTAGCGTTTGCGTATCTGTGTGTGTGTGTGTGTGTGTGTGTGTGTGTGTGTGTGTGTGTGTGTGTGAACAAGATAACTCAGGAACGGCTGGATGCATTGGTTTTATACTGATGCGTTGGGGTGTACAATTACAAACTTGAAATGATTAGATGCAGTGGCATTTTTGTAAAAATAGATTCCAAAGAGGAAAGGCGCCCATTTGCGCCATTTTGTGCCTTTTTTAATTTTTCGTCGAAGGATCTGTGATAAGTTTGATACAGATTTTTTTCTGAAAGGCAAGAAGACAACACTACACAGATGAACAAGTTTTATCGTTTTTCTTGCCCTTCACCAATATCAAGACTTGAAGCATTGGAACGGTAACAAGATTTGATACGAGTCATACCTCGAAGTATAATCGTGCCCCTTTCCTGTCCCTCCAGGGCCAGTCTACCGTAGATCTGTGGGACTTCTACCAGATCAACACCATTGTTGACGGCCAGATCGTGGATCCGATAGATCCCGTGGATCAAATCCTCATCGGTTGATGGATGGATCAGGCCTCCATCACGTCATCGAAATAAATTTCAAACTGTGAAACATCATGGTGGCTTAATTCTTTGTTTCTGATATCTATGTTTACCACAATCAAGTTTGAAACCAAGGTGGCATAACGGGTATAATTGACAGTTACTATGCTACAGCTGAAATGTGAAGCTTGACGTGTTACGCCGAAGGGCGATTATACCGACCCTTGCTATACTGATACAGAAAAGGGATAGACAAAAGGTCTTTACCACATACCTGCATGCACCTGTTCTACAGCATATCAAAGCTAATGTCAATATTTAGTGCCATTTATTTGTTTTTTATCCCCATTACTTCACACTAGTTTGTGTACTTATGACGGTTTTAAATGACGGCATACGGTAACTATGAAATAAAAGGGGTCGGCTTCTCTTCGTTCCTCTATAAGACCAAGTCTTGTCCCTCGCGATGTGACTAGATCAGATCAGTTAGTCCGGATACACCTGGCTTGTGACCTATAAGTACAAACCGGCAGTATCCAAGTTCACCGGTGCACAGTATATACACCGTCCGGAACTGGCTTTGTGTGGTACAGGTACATGTATCTTCAGATTTACCCTGGCCAGGTTTTAAACATCCTCTGCTTGGTGTTATCATGTACATATAATCATTGTAAACATTCGCTGCCGCTGATGTGATGCAATTCCCAGGCAAGGTGGGAGACCTTCCTGTCGTTCCCATCCTGCCATAGCAAAGGGTAGGCAAATATATATATTTATATATAGCAACTTGTACGGGCGACGAGAAACAGTTGGCAGTTGTGAGCAGTGTTGCGTCCTGTCGAAAATGAAGCTCTTCGTCGCGCTCTTGGCTGTCGGGCTGCCTGCCCTGGCCGCCGCCCACTCCTGGATCGTCTGTACGGACTACCTGGAGAACAACGGCTGGTACTGGGACCAGGCCAAGTGCAGGGCCTGGCCAAGGGGTGCCCACAGGTAAGAGTTAATCATCATTTAGTTATGGACAGCAAAAACTAGATAAAACGTTTGGGTCTTCGTATGCAACTTGAGTAACTTTGCGTTGGGAAATGGGCATAGCGGCGACCTAGGGAAATTATAAAACATGATTTTGCGCCACTTAACGAATGCCTGGCACAATCTGTAGTATCGCCATTTGGCCTATTTGGTTTGTCCTGAGATACTAGTACCTGCTTAACACGTTAATTGTTTGTGTTGGAGAAACGGACAAGATGTAGACTGGTGTTTTTCTCCATTCTATCTATCCAGGCATAACTTTCGTTTCGGCAATTTTGGAACACATCGCGGGTTTCTGAACAAACTGGACAACCACCCTGAGGAAACTGCGCTGTGTCAGCACCCACGGAACGACGATACCGAGTACACAGACGTGATGCCCATGGCGGCGTACTACCTGGGACAGAAGGTCGTCCTAACTCACCCCACAAACGTACTACCTCTTTTTCATTACCAGTCTGATATGATTTCATAATTAGGAAGACTGAGTGGACTAGTATCCAAATTCCAATGTTTGGAAGTAAGGCCACAGCAAGTAAACTTTATGGATGACATCCTCTGCAGACGGCAAAAATAGTGAGATAGGGCGAAAAAAAACAAGATGGGTAAAAAAAACAAGAAGATGGCTAAATTTTCCAAATATACGCTCTAATTGCAAAAAAAATTGAAGCGACGAAACATGGTATGACAGCCTATAAAGGTATTCATTTCTGTTTTCAAGACGTGTACTAGTGTAGTAAAGGTGACACTAGTGTGGTAGACTGGTTTCACTTACCAACTTGGCAACAACACTTGGCCATATTGGGACCACTTTTACAATTATCTAACTAAATTTTTAGTTTCACTTCAATAACTACAGTCATGGCTACCTGGCTAGTGTCACTTCTACAAGTACAACCATTAGCCTACAACACAACATATTTGCCCATTTTGGTAATTCTCGTGATGTTGAGCATCTCCGAAGGAAAAAAAAATCTTGTTTTTTCTGATATCAGACGAAAAGTAATGCACGCGCTGATGTCATCCATAAAAGTTACTTGTTGTGGCCTAAAATTAAAAACAGTGTGGACGCACACAACAATATGGCTGCACTAAATTGCGCTTGAAAATCGAGCCAACTTTGCGATTTTTTGCCAACTTTTACTTGCGTTCACACTGACGTGCGATGGACGGGTGAAGTACTAGTACATGACCTCTAAGTTTAGTAACTTATGCCTTTATCTAGATGCGCATCGGGAAAATAGATATATCCGACAATGATAGTGTTCATTCAAGTGCTTTTGTTTTCTCTCGCATGACAAGAGATCCGATATTCAAGTACTGTATGCCTTAAAGCATGTGTAAAATTTACGTTTTTTGCCTCCATGAAATGTCATGGAGGTTATATTTTACCCTGCGTTTGTCTGTCAACAAGATAACTCAAGACCGGCTGGGTGAATTGGTTTCATACTTGTTGTGTTGGTGAGGTGTGATGAAAGCTGGAAATGATTAGATTTTGGGCCCCCTAGCGGCTTCCCTTGGTACTGCAGCGCAACTTCCGGGTTCGCTATCTCGTGTTCTGAACAAGCTATGGTCACGATTTTGGGGTGTTAGATAGCTCTTGTGCTCAGAAATAAGTTTTGCCCCCCTAGCGGCTAGTTTTGGGATAGCAGGGGCATTTTTGTCAAAAACTTCTGAAGCATTCCAAATATCCCCAGTCTGCAGCTGGTTTGGTTCATTCCACCCCTCGCAGCTGTACCTGACAGTTGACGGGTTGCCAAGGCCCACGGGTCAGACTCCCTGACCCCCACGCGTCAATTTCCAGACGGGCGGACCGTACCAAGTAGTTCCCAGTTAGCAAAATGGGTAGGATTTGTTGGTAAAAAGGACTTTTCATAACTCATAACTCAAGAAGGGAACAACGGATTTTTATGATTTTTGGTTGTAGGTACCTTAGACAATGTTGTACAAAATGAAATACTAATTATGCAAAATAGAAGTACATTTGCATAATTAATGAGAATATTCAATCATAGCAGTTTTTTCTATGTATTTCTTGTCCCGGACGTGATATGGTATTGACATTTGGAAGGTTGATAGCTTTCAGTGTCATGACAAAGATGGAGAAAGTTTCAGCCCCCTAACATTTAATTTCTAAACTGCAGAGGCATTTTTCTTAAGACATTGCAAAGAGGATAACTGCAGAAAGGATTGGCGGATTGGCATCATTGCAGGCTTGCAGGTAGTTTCGGCAAAGATGTTCATAATGATATACATGTTATGCAAATGAGGGTTTAATTTGCATAATTAATAAGGAAATTGTATAATTCCATTGTTTTCAATAACTGAACTTCCATGAATGTAACATATGTTAATTATGATAGGTGGAATATAAGCAGATACTAAGTATGGTAATGAGGAACTTACTTGCATAATTTATGTCAAATTTGCAAAACCGCTTTATGATTAATGATGGGAATTCAATAATTGTGATATATGTACGTAAGTAACAACACCATGAATATATTATGTTAATGTGTTTGTCTATTGCAGGAAATTCATAAAAGCTCTACATACTTCATGAAGGTATGAGGTCGCCGAACTCTAGTTCAGTATATACTTTACGTACGGGTGCTTTACAAATGCTTTAGTTGTGCTTAAAGATCAGAATCCATGTGTGTTGTCGATATGTTGTACGGATGTTGCACGTTATTATTGACCTGCGATATGCCAATGACTGTCTATTACCAGAACCACGTGGCAGATGTGAGATGCAAGAACATCACCAACATCATCGACACAGAGAATCTGATCTTCGCAGTGGACGGAGACGAGGACCCCTGCTGTATCGACTCGGACAAACTCATAGTTGTTGAGGACATGGGAATATCGCCATATGGTTTGTATTGAGATACTTCTTTACTTTAGGGTTCGTATCATAATCAACGACGTTTATGTACTTATTCAAGCCCTACAAATAACCCATGTGTCATCATCTATGCAGCTCATAAAGAATATTATGCAATTTGCATGTTATTCCATTTTTTTTACAAAACTGGATGCTTTGCTTTTTCGCTACTTATACGGTCCCATATGAAGAAAGAAACCCTACGGGTAAATCTATGGGCTGTTTTTCTGCACCTTCGAACGTGACCCCTGCGTGGCCAAGTGGGACACGCTGCGACAACAGGGCTATATTTAGGCACAGCCGGGCCCCTGGATTATTTTAACGTGCATTCAAAATCAACCCGGAACCCGGCAACAAATTATATACCCCTTGAATGTTGGTATGGTATGGAATGGAATGGAATAGAGTTGTTTTATCTTATTACGTAGAAAAGTGCCAAAGCCTCAGTAAATTTGAAATATATTTCATATTTTGACATTCAGGGCCTGACATCGACCCTGTGCTGACCACCACCTACCCGAAGCCTGGGTACCAGAACGCACCCAAGTTCTGTGAGGATGAAGGAAGCGCCATGGCTACCTACAACTTCACCATTCCGCTGGACATGAAACCAGGTCAGGTTTTATATTAACGTTATTTAGTGTATTAAGCTTGTGGACCAAATAATTGGACATAACCAACTACATTCTCTCATATTAGCAAATTTTAGCCTCTTACAACATTTTGTTCTGGGGGGGGGGCGCTGACTCACGATTTTCAACATTGGCGAAGGTTAATTCTTTACAAGTTCGACGCGGAAAGTCCTGTCTTGGCGTTAGAGAACCTTAGGCAATGTTAAAAATCGCTACCTAGAGTCAGATCAGCTAGAAGTCTTCGTATGAGGCTAAAGGCACAACCCGCCGTACGTGCAATTTGTCCGTACGTTTTTTTTGGGAGGCCACGTCCACCACATATTTCTGAAAACGTTCAGGCTGTACAGGGCAGGATTCCCTTCGAGTTCGTACGGAGGCGGCACATACGCTTACGGACCCCAAAAGACTGCCCACGTTTTGGCACGTAGACAACACGCAGTTGCACGTACGGCGGGTTGTGCCCTTACCTTAAGCAAATACCATCCTCCACAGGCCGCCACACCTTCGTCTGGAAGTGGATCCGGCATCCCAGGGTCAGTCCCTTCACCACCTGCTGGGAGGCTGACGTGTTCGCCACCAAGGCGGAGAGAGACGCGCACTACACAGCTACGGTACTTCAGTACCTCCATAAATGATGAATATTCATGAAGGTTATGTTTTCATTAGCGTTTGTGCGTCCGTTTTTCTGTTTGAGTGTGCGCCAGAAAGATAACTCAGGAACGGCTGGATGCATTGGTTTCATACTGTTGCGTTGTTAGGGTGTGAAAACTGGAATGATAAGATTATGGGCTCCCCAGTGACCTTTGATACTGCAGCAGAACTTGATATCTCGTGTTGGCTGTTAGCTCTTGTGGTCAGGAACGAGTAACATAAGAAAAGGCCCATCGCGGCTAGTTTTGGAATCGCAGTGGAGTTTGTGTAAAAAAAATTCCAGAGTATATGCGCCCATTTGCACCATTTTGTGATTCTTTCTAAATTTCATCGAAGAGTTAGTGATAACTTTGATACTGATTTTTTTTTTTAAAGACAAGAAGACAACAGTATACAAGTGAACTTTGATCTTTTTTTCTTGACTTTCACCAATATCCTGGCTTTAAGCATTGGAACGATCAAAAGATATCATAAAATTCATGGCTCAAATCCTAACCATTACCCTTCCCTGTCCATCCAGGGCCAGTCTACCGTAGATCTGTGGGACTTCTACCAGATCAACACCATTGTTGACGGCCAGATCGTGGATCCGATAGATCCCGTGGATCAGATCATCTCGGGCTGATGGGTGGATCAGACCTTCATGACGTCATCGAAATAAATCTCAAACTGTGAAACATTATAGTGGCTTAGTTCTTTGTTTCTGATATCTATGTTTACCACAATCAAGTTCAAAACCAAGGTGACATAACGGATATAATTGACAGTTACTATGCTACAGCTGAAATGCGAAGCTTGACGTGTTACGCCGAAGGGCGGTTATACCGACCCTTGCTATACTGATACGGAAAAGGGATAGACAAAAGGTCTTTACCACATACCTGCATGCACCTGTTCTACAGCATATCAAATCTATTGTCGATATTTCGTGCCATTTATTTCTTGTTTTTATCCCCATTACTCCACATTAGTCTATGTGTGTATCTGTAATGACGGTTTTAAATGACGCCATATGGTAGCTATTAAATAAAAAGGGGCATTCTTTCTCTTCGTTCCTCTACAAGTTTGGTAAGTACTACTACTACTGCTGTCAGTCAGTTTGGTAAGTACACATCTTTGAATTGAGTCTTGATACCACACAAACATTTGAATATGAGAAAAACATAATTATACATTTGCTAAGTTGTCCCAGCAGCCAGAACGTGTAATAGGATTTCAATACACACAGGCACAGCTAAATCGTGTTTTTGAGTGTATGATTACCAACGAATGTACGTAGTAAATCACCCTGAGTACAAAAACAGTTCACCCAGAAGTATCTAACATATCCATATAACACTTGTGCTTGGTTGAATTGAAACACGCGTTCACTCCAATCACAAGACATTCTACGAGTCGCAAGACAAACCAGCTAAGGATCCACACATCTTCTGTGCGAGCTTTTGACCGTTAGAACTATTTCTAACACTAACAATTAACACAATGATTATATATAGGGCAGAAAGTTGCTGTTTGCCAGCGGATTTGCCCTACTTCAACAGAGATAACCTCGGCCCGTGGCCGGTAAAATCAACAGATGGCATAAGTATCTAAACAATACGTTTATTCTAAAGCGGCCTCCTTCCCTTTTATGTTTGCACTGAAATAAGTCCTCTAGGTCATCTATTGGTATTTGAACCATGTGGCACTTTCCCTGCTACCCCGCACACAAGCGACGATGAAGCTTCTGACTGTGACCCTCGCCGCAGTGCTGCCTGCCCTGGCCGCCGCCCACTCCTGGATCGTCTGTACGGACTACCTGGAGAACAACGGCTGGTACTGGGACGAGGCCAAGTGTCGGGGGTGGCCACGGTCTGCCGCACGGTAAGCTGAATTATTCGTTTGTCATGGACAGCGAAGACAACATTAAATGTTTAGGTCTTCATAAACAACTTGATTAACTTTGTGGTGGGAAATTAGCATAATGGTGACCACTTGTTAGGCTAACGTCGCATTTCCAAACCTGGACCCGACCGGGCTGTTTGTGGAAACGGAAAAAAGACATGTATACGTAAAAATACACAGATAATGCCGACGACTATTCTCATTACGTCTTATGTAGTTAATGTTTTTTTTCATCATAGTTTTTGTTTCCCAAAGCTGCCAAGCCGGGCCCCGGTATGGAAATGTGACGTAGGCCTTTAAACAACATAGAAGAGACCGCGTATAGCAATTGTCCCAAAATTATGATATTTTCAATCGTGCATTGTAGGTACAACCTTAGATACGGGCGGTTTGGAAGACAGGACGAGTACGCACATCGCTTGGATGACCACCCCGAGTCCAACCCTCTGTGTGAGACGGTTAGAAACGACGCTACAGAGTACACGGACAGCACTCCCATGGCGGCGTACTACCTGGGGCAGACGGTCGTCTTACCACACCCAACTAACGTGAGAAAACTGTGCAGTCGTGTTTAAGTCTAATCTCCAAGCAGATCCTACGGTAGCATAAGATAGCATCAAAAGCTGGCAGAGGAGTGAAGCCGGCTTAGGAGTGTGTTTTGCTACCGGGGCAAATGTACATCTCTTGACTGACTACACTCCTTGGCCAGTTTGGTACATCTTATGCCATTGTAGAATCTGCTTGAAGATTATTTAAGTCTACGTCACATTTCCAAACCAGGACCCGGCCGGGCAACTTTTGGAAAGGGAAGGTGTGATAATAAGACACCAAACTAATAAAGACGTAAAGAGAATAGTTTGTGTATATTTTTTACGTATACATTTTCGTCTCCAGAACTAGCCCGGCCGGGCCCCGGTTTGGGAATGAGACTTGGCTACCAGTGATTATTTTGCTGAGGTATAACAACCTCCGAGGAAATGACGGTGGTTTTGTAGTCAGTCGGTGTGTCTGTTTGTGTGTGTGTGTGTGTGTGTGTGTAGTGGTGTTGGGACGAACGAACGAACGAACGTAGTGGTGTTTGTAAACAAGGAGAGAGAAGCGGTGTCACTAGGATACTTTTGATGATTCGGATACTTTTAAATGTATAAAGATGGTTTGGCTAGTCTTTTTGTCTGTACTGCATGAAATACAACATTATTAGGGACACGTGGCTGATGCCCGATGCGCGAAGAAGACAGCGAAGGACATTGAGAACCTGATGTTTGTAGTGGACGGAGACGAGGACCCCTGCTGTATTGACTCGGATAAACTCATCCAGATCATGGACATGGGGGTGTCGCCATATGGTACGTGACAGTACCTTGTTTCCTTAGGCACTACTTAACATTTTAGATCCAAATCATCTTGGTGACCACAGATTAATGATATTTTTTTATGATTTTTTCTTTGCTATACTATGTGTTGCAAAATGGTGTACATTCACATAGATGTTACGTATACATGTATAGAGCATTATTGTGACAATAAGAATATACGTATTGCTAAAACTGTGAAGTCAAAAATCTTTCCCATATCATCCCCTTTCCTATCGCACTTGGGCCAGTAGTGGAGTGTGTTCAACTCCTATTATGACCTATACTCTTTCTCTAATGTGCTGAGTGTTAAACAGAGAAAACATTCTATCTTTTGGCAAGACCTTCTATAATGCAATTCGAACACTTACAACCAGTCACTACACCAGTCCCGATATGACATTTGTTCACCAGAAACATAAACTGGAAAAAAACTGTTCCCCTATAATTAGGTGAAAACATCGCGGACGAGCTGACCACCACATACCCGAAGCCTGGCTTCCAGAACGCCCCTAAGTTCTGTGAGGACCAAGGAAACGCCATGGCTACCTACAACTTTACTGTCCCCATGGACCTGGCTCCAGGTTAGGACAAGATCCATTCCTCTAGATGTGTGATAGTGCACTTTAACATGTATCACGATTATCTACATGTACTACAACAATGTTTTGATAAGCTACAATGAAACGCCATGGCTACCTACAACTTCACCGTTCCCGTGGACCTGACTCCAGGTTAGGACATTTCTCTAGATGTGACAGGGCACTTAAATATGCATCAAGAAGATTTAAGAGTATGTACTTATGCAATGCTTAGTGTAACTGCTCGGTAAGTAGCTTTATCATCTTCTTGTATTGGTTGCAAACTACTGTATGTGATTATGACCTACATGAATATTGTGTGTATTAGACAATCTCACCAAGATAATATTAGTAAAACTTCAAGAGACAAATTGTTCTTCACACATAGATATGTGACAGAAATAGCATACCCTCTATTCACTGCATTTATCACTCAGGTCGTCACACTTTTGTCTGGAAGTGGATTCGAACCCGTACCGTTAACCCCTTCACTAGTTGCTGGGAGGCCGATGTGTTCAGCACTAAAGCACAGAGGGACGCGCACTACCTGGCCACGGTACAAAACCCACTTTCTAAAAACAGCCAAATTAGACCACAGCACATTGAACAGTCTTCTTCAACCCTCTTTAATTCTTCAGTAAACCATCTGTCACCTTCAAAATGTTAACTGAGGAATTCAAGAAGGTTGTGCTACGAAGAAACTTTGTTCAATTGATCTACCAACCTGGTGATACTATTTACCCCTAGACCACAGTACGTTCACTGCAAATAATAAAAAAACTGTTAGTTCTGTTGCATTACCAAGAAAAACCAGCAGGTGGTCCATTATCAACTATGACCTTTTGCCTTCCCAATATCTACCTACTAAATATCATTATGATCTGCCAAAAGCTGCTTACGGTATCGCTGGCCAAAATACACAGAAGCACAGACAAAACAACAGTTCTACAAGGTTCTGAAGTATTCTCCAAGCAGAAGAGCAAGTCGTTAACAATCCCAACTACTACTATATCTCCGACTCTGCTTGGATTACAGTTCTGAAGCTGTATACAAGTACATTTTGCAAAGCGTAGTTTGTTTAAACTTTATTTATTCATGAGCTCTTAAATCTATGCTCAAATTGGATGTATCTTTCTGCTTGTTCTACAGGGCCGCCCCACTGATGACATGTGGGATTTCTACCAGATCAATAACATTGTTGACGGAGAGATCGTGGATCCTCATGATCACGGGGAGATCATCACAGGCTGATCAAGTTCATTGAGGAACACAAAGTTGACCAGAAATGAAAAAAAAAATATGGAGCAAAACTGAGTAATGGTTGTCTTTGTGGTATCTAAGTTGTTCCAGAAAAGTATTGTTTAGCACGCAAAAAAAACCTCAGGCACCAACTGGGTTAGTTTTTGTGGTTTCTTACAATCAGCTAAAGCCAAAGGTAGGGAAGATATGTGAATATCACCATAGACTGATGGGCAGGTCTCTTATTTTTAAGATGAGATGAGACTAACTACATTGTAGTCTCTTTATGTAAAAGACTGTATAGTACAGTCCTGTTGGAAGTGTGTACAGTACCGTACCTTTAACATTTTTATTCTAGCTAATCATGTAACATGCATATAGTACACATATTTTGTATGTTTTAAGTACTGTGGTAATGTTTATCAATCATTCTTCCACGCACAACTGCAACACAATGTCCAAACAAACACAAGAATAACAGGAATGAAGTAATACTTTAATGACCAAAGAGATAGTAAAATGGAAGTGCTTGTTGTAATGCAAGAGTTGCACCTAAAAAATCAACTTGGTCCTGCTCTCTCACAAGCTTATTTCATACAGTACAAGTATCACCACTGACGTACAAAAACAAGGAAATGTTCTCAAAAGTGTGAGTACACACAAAAAGCCAGGATTTCTCATGTGTTACTGATACTACACTACAAACCTCGTAACAATACTCCTCGTATGAATCCCCCTCTTTAGTCTAAGGTTTAGTTTACAGACACCTTTACGTACTGGTACCTGACAAATCAGCATCAAAATGACAAACACGAGAAAGAACAGATTGAGCTGATTGGTTGTCAGCTCTGTGTTTGTCGCTATCGGCTCTAATACGGGCGGTCCCTACGGTCTGATCTCATGTCATCCCTGGAAGATATAACAAGGAAGAATGAATAACACAATTTCATAGCAAATGGAAGAACAAGTAAATCCAATTATAACTTATGTACAGAACAAAAATATGGTAAGCAAACTTTTGCCTACTAACACCTTTTTTTACATTTGTTTGCTTACAACCATGGCCATCTTAATACATCAGGGCTCGAAATACTTTTTTCTGCATACCTGCACTGGTGCAGGTAACATTGAAAATTACCTGCACCAGACAAATTCTACCTGCACCACTCTAAATTTAGGAAGTATGAATCATACTAAAATTGTCCAGAAGCCATTGCTATTTTTTCTTTTGTACTTTATAGGTGGTAACAGCCAATGCAGCTAAGAACAATCAACATGCACCTACTAGTACATCATAGGACAGTTATGTAAAGTTCTCTGTATAAAACCCAGTATATGGACCAGTGCAGGTTAGGTGCAGGCAGACACCAGAAATACCTGCACAGCTCCAATTTTAACTGCACTAACCTGCATATGCAGGTGGTATTTCGAGCCCTGTACATTGAAAGCTATCGAACCTGTTGCAAGAAACTTATCTGTGGCAATCAATGGAATAAAAATCAATTAAAAAAAACTGAGGGTAACATAAAAATCATGAAACTAGGAAATGTGCCTACAGACTTTATGACAATATACAGTATTGGAATCATAACCAAGTTGATGTCACAACAGATCTGTATCTGTATCTGTATTTACATAGCCAGTATAACCACCCTACGGCGTAACACACCAGCTTCGACATAACATTAACACATGACAGTCCTTACCTCTTCCCCCTGCCTCTGAATCCCCCGCGGTCGCCCCCACGGCCGCCACGGAAGCCTCCGCGATCACCCCCGCGCCCACGGAACCCGCCACGATGGCCGCCAAAACCACCGCCGCCATGGCCTCCGTCATCTGGCACAGAAAAAACAAAATTTAAGCATGTCTGTCCTAAATACGAAGAAAATGATAAATGAATATCACTTCTCCTTATGGTGTTTCAGTATACTTCAAACACTTATTTCCATTCTTACAGAAACGTATACATTCAAATACAGATGCATTCATCAAGTCACATAACACTGTCTGATACTGAAAGAAACCATACAAACTATTGTACTGTCAGTGCTCACATTGGCCAGGTGGTCCTGATGTCAAGGTGGTCACCTGTACAGGTTTGACTGCATCTTCAAAATGACAGTTCTTACAGTTTTACTGGTAGATATCACAAACATATTTTATGATATTCGGTTAACATACCTCCACCTGGCTTGGGTGCCTGGCATCGGTTGCAGGAAGTTCTCCAGGAGAAGTTGGTGTTACCACATTCCCTACAGAGGAACAGACAAATAACAGTTACACACTCGTACATGTACAGGAATCACTGTATATCCTAAAAGGTTGTTAAAAACAAAAGGAACGCAAGAAGTTGTCAGTTAACCAGAAAGTGATCTCGAAACAGTATAGTACACCAAAGCTTCTCTTCCACGAGAAAAAAAAAGATGCTATATGAAGTACCTGTGTGATTTCTCTTTCAACAAGCACAACGACTTATGGCTCTGCATCCTGTCCTAAGGACTGCAACCCTTTCCAGTAATGTGTATGTCAGGTAGGCAAAGAGAGCCGGGATTCAAACTCATAACTTTTGGTCCAGAAGCAGGATCACTAAACTACGGACTATACAGACTACAACAGTTGTTTGCTAGTAGCCAAGAATATTGTCTTACGGGTTGGGACAGCTCCAGTCTCCCTCTCGCTGTTCCATGGACCGGCCACCATCACGTCCGCCTCCACGGCCTGAAATAAACAAACAAAAACCATCAACTTTTTTCTCATTCGAGATTCTCCCATAATGTTCAAGACTATCAAGTTACAGTAATGCATTTAAAGTAATCCTTGCAGTAGGTACGTAATCAAATAATCATTTCAGAAATACTGCCATTTCTATTATTTCAGCAGACTGTTCTGTACGGTTTAATACAGTACTTCATTTGGTTAAATTGCTATGGAACTCGACTTACCTCCACCACCACCGAAGTCTCTTGGTCCTGTAATTAAACACACAAAAGAGAAGTATCAATTCAATGTAAGGGGTACAGGTATTCCTATTTCCTTTTTTTACTACTACTTTATTACATTTAAGAGTCATTGCACGAGAAAACCAGGCAAAACCAGGCAGAGGCCGGAAGATGGGGGTCGGCCAAATCCACTCAAACTTTTTATGTGTGATAGGTATGTGGAACTATGAACAGCCATATAGTTAAAACTCTCCAGCTATTTTTCGTTATGGCGTTCTGGGACCCCCCTCAGGGACCCTCTAAAATCCAACAATTTATGCCTGAAAATTACTGAAATTTCGATGGCTATTCTGAAAAATCTGATTAAGGTACGAACAAAAGTTTTGCAGTTCCATATAGCCTGGGTTCTTAAGTGTTACAGACCAAAAGTTGAAGATGATGTATTAAAGTTAAGAGGGTGTGTTAGGGGGTTACCTGAACCACTGAAAGCAGAATTTTTGTCACTGTAAATTTTAGTCATTTTTAAGGCGCAATAAAATCTATACCCAGTGGGTCTGGTGAATGGTTTTAATGTTGATAGAGAGAGGAACATCTACTTATTCAAAAACAATCGTCGTCTAATTGGGCCATACATAACGCGAGCCGTGAGAGGGGGGTCTTCATGGGGATTTTTCGGGTTTCGGTCTTTAGTAAATCGGGTGATTATATTACTCTATGGGGGGTAAGTCATGGCAAATGTTTGCAAAGTTGTTTGTGAACCATGCATAATTGTCAAAATATCATGTTTGATTGGCAATATTAATTTGGGCTCCATATGGGGGATTTGGGGATACTATAAAAGCAATTTTGCTGATTTTATACATTTTACTGTTGCTTTCTAATGTTTTGAAACTGGTATCTGTTCCTAAATTACTTTGTACCTACCAGATATGTCGTGCATAATAAGAAGGCTCTACATGGGGGTTACCAGGACTCCACAAATGTGATACCATTGAATAGAAAGGGCACATGGATGCGGCTCTACTTCATACATATTGAGAATCATAGAACAAGACCACAACAAAGGTCAAGATTAACGCTTTTGGGGATGGATACGTGTACATTATACTTTTTTCATCAATACGGGTGCACTATAGGTACTGCTATAGACATGCTGATTAGGGAACTGATGCGAGTCGGTTAATAAAAAAATGGCCGAAAAAATTTGCATCCATTATGGTGAGGTGGTGTGGTCAGGAAAGCTGAACAAATGACAAAACACACAGAGTATGATATACCAAACAGATTCTTGATTTTCATTCTTTCACATCTTCTCGTTTGACCTTGGAATTGAAGTTGGCATTCTAAGTAATTAGTACGCATTTACGTTTGCCGATGTGTTTGCAATCTACGGCATATAGTGCTCATTTTGTAGCTGCTATGAATTACAGTATGGTTTAAATCTAAACGTTTTTTTCTGACAATGAAAAAAACTTGTAATCGATGTGCACACCACAAGCCAAAAACAAAGTCTTTGACGAATCCTTTACATAGAACTACATTAGATTTAAAAAATCTGATGAAACATTTAGCTGTAATTGCTAACAGACTCTGGTCGGACCTAACACTAGACATATTGCAATTGGGTACAAAATCTCTTGAAAGCCTTTCTTTTTACATTTTTGGTAAAAAAACTATGAAAAAGCAATTTGCACATGTATGTGCATGTGCCTAGGATAGTTTCCAATAACTGTATGAAAGGAAGTGTTATGTAGCCTATAACGGGCAGATGAAAATGGTCTGATACAAGTTTTAGTTACTTTAGCTTTAATGATTCAAGGCCGTTGGTTATTGCCAGTTCACTCAAGTTTACATCTTTGAACATGAAAAGATGAATGTAGTCAATGCTAGTATATAGTGTGTTTGCCGTGTCTGCCACTCGCCTTCCTCTTCTATCCGTCTAAATTTAGTGTATTGACTCCATGTTAGTGGCCACAGATTCTGTGCTTTCATGCTGTCTCTGTGTTACTGAAAGGCTTGTACAATATTGTAATCTGCTTGGCCGTAATTTTTGTAATTTGTTACTTTAATTTATTATTTTGTAGCGTAATTTTGACAAAAGTGCTATATCACCACTTAAACAAAAGTAAACTGTCCTTTGCGTTTGAATTTGCGTCTCGACAGTTTACTTGATACTAAAGGGGCTCTATATGTAAAGGGTTTGTGATAGATTTTGTTTTTGGTTTGTCCTTATGGTAATGAATGAATAGCAATTGATGTACAGCACTTTGTGACCTAAACTGTGGGCTATGGTATATCGTAATTGATAAAAAAGTACAATGTACATGTAGTCATCATTTAAATAGCCTTATTGAATATTGACATGATAAAGGCAACTTTTTTTCCAGCCATTTCTATATTCGTATACTCACATCAGTTCCAGAAATCAGCATGACCTTATAGTGGTGAATGAATAGTCATTAGGCATATTAACAAACCATTGATGTAATGTTGTTTGTCTATAGCAGTACCTATAATGCACTCATATTGATGAAAAAAAGTATAATGTACACGTATCCATCCCCAAAAGCGTTAATCTTGACCTTTGTTGTGGTCTTGTTCTATGATTCTCAATATGTACATGTATGAAGTAGAGCCGCATCCATGTGCCCTTTCTATTCAATGGTATCACATTTGTGGAGTCCTGGTAACCCCCATGTAGAGCCTTCTTATTATGCACGACATATCTGGTAGGTACAAAGTAATTTAGGAACAGATACCAGTTTCAAAACATTAGAAAGCAACAGTAAAATGTATAAAATCAGCAAAATTGCTTTTATAGTATCCCCAAATCCCCCATATGGAGCCCAAATTAATATTGCCAATCAAACATGATATTTTGACAATTATGCATGGTTCACAAACAACTTTGCAAACATTTGCCATGACTTACCCCCCATAGAGTAATATAATCACCCGATTTACTAAAGACCGAAACCCGAAAAATCCCCATGAAGACCCCCCTCTCACGGCTCGCGTTATGTATGGCCCAATTAGACGACGATTGTTTTTGAATAAGTAGATGTTCCTCTCTCTATCAACATTAAAACCATTCACCAGACCCACTGGGTATAGATTTTATTGCGCCTTAAAAATGACTAAAATTTACAGTGACAAAAATTCTGCTTTCAGTGGTTCAGGTAACCCCCTAACACACCCTCTTAACTTTAATACATCATCTTCAACTTTTGGTCTGTAACACTTAAGAACCCAGGCTATATGGAACTGCAAAACTTTTGTTCGTACCTTAATCAGATTTTTCAGAATAGCCATCGAAATTTCAGTAATTTTCAGGCATAAATTGTTGGATTTTAGAGGGTCCCTGAGGGGGGTCCCAGAACGCCATAACGAAAAATAGCTGGAGAGTTTTAACTATATGGCTGTTCATAGTTCCACATACCTATCACACATAAAAAGTTTGAGTGGATTTGGCCGACCCCCATCTTCCGGCCTCTGCCTGGTTTTCTCGTGCAATGACTCTTAAGGCTTTTATAACACTATAAATGCACTGTTTGCATAGATTAGCTTCGCTGTAGATGAAGATTGGATTTGCGGTGTTTTTGAGTTCACAGTAGTCACTAGTCACAAACAGAATCAGAATTACTGATTTTGGAAACAGTCAGACGTTTCAGATAGCTCCGACTATCTTTCAACAGTGACACTTCCTATTGGTGACCTGTAACAGATTTTTGAAGATGCAGGTTTTAATGAAATTAACAACAATTACCTCCGAAGCCACGTCCACCGCCGCCGCCGCGACCCCCTCCCCGTCCGAATGGCCCTGATCTGGGGCGCATCTGTGCCAGCTCCACCTTGATCTTGTTGCCAAGGAACTCTTTATCTGTAAGGACAATACGCAAGGATGAGACACACATGAGAACATGTATTAAAATGCCTGGAATAAGATTACCGGCTTGACAGCACAGGACATAGTGATGTGCAAGATTTTAATTTCATCATGACTTGCTGTAAGTTCATTTAGTTTTGAGGGGACTGATAAAATGTAACATTACAGTCACAGGAAAAATCAGTCTCTCATGGTGCTAATTGTTCACACAATTCTGTACCACACTAGCGAAGCAAGAGAAATGCACATTTGCATCATAATACATGTAAATTCAAGGAGGGGAGGTCACCACAAAGTTTATCTCAAAACCACTGTAAGCACATCAACATTTTGGGTAAATCCGTACCGTTGAACCAGTCGATGGCAGCCCGTGCTGAGTGTGCGTCGTCATAGGTAACTGTGGCCTCGCCCTTTGGTGACCCCGTCATCTTGTCCTTGTAGATCCAGATCTTGGGCTTGTGGGTCTTCTTGTCCATCTGGAGGATATCAAAAGGAATTTAAGTCAAGTCATGAAATAGTTGCAATTGTTTAAAGGCAAAACTCAAGTGTACATTATAATATGCATTACATGTATTTGTCAGGGGGTTCTCTATACGATGAGCAAATGTATGCAAGCTAAATTGACAATGTGACTTGATGTAATGCAGAGAAACCCTGCAGTAGACTGAATAGGAAAATATCAACTTTCTCTTACAAGCTTTTAGACAAACTGATTAAACATCGCTTATAGCAGTCTGCCCAACATCCATCCAGCGGAAAGGGACCAGTTACAGCCTTGGACAGTAAAGTTTGTGTTACACAGACTTCTTTTAGACAGTCACACAAGATAGACAAAATGTAGCATTGAGATGCAGCTACCTTGATGATGCCGATGGACCCAAAGTGGCTGGTGAGATGGCCTGCCAGTTCCTCCTCCCTCATGCTGGTGGGGAGATTCTGCACAAAGATGGTGTCCTGCTGCACCTGCATGTCTCCGTCTGTTGCGGGAACATCATTAACCTTTAGCACACTGACGCCAGCATCTGGCTCTACTTTACTCTCTACTGTACATGGGGTTTAAGAGACAAGGAGAAGGTTCACCATGTTAGCACCTGGGATCAAAAGTCCAGTTATTATAGACAGATCCCATAGCCCCACACTCCTCCATCACCATGTGCAGGGCTCGAAATACCCCCTACATATGCAAGAGTTATAGTTC
>NC_049988.1:13485888-13491789 GCF_000003815.2 Branchiostoma floridae
GTACACATTGTTATGGTGAAAGGAAGAGAATTTGCATACCGTTGCTTCGGCCACCATCAGAGCTACCCCCTCCTGTGAAGAGTGAACAAAACAGTAAGATATCTACTCACTAGTTAATGTTAATCTGCAATACATAGTCATAGCACATCAATTCAACATAGAACAACAGAGAACAAGTATATTGAATGTAAAGATGAGTTTGTACTACACGGCACATGCTGGTTGACATTGACCGTCTACATGATCTAGAAACCTGAACTCTGAACTTGAAGATAACATTCAATGATTGGTAACAAAAACTATTGCCATATACCCTTCATTATCATTATATCAGTAAATGTTTCAAATGTGTCTGAAGATAGCAAAAAACACATCAACCTACTGGAAATCGATCATCTATGTGTTCAGTCAATAGTCACTTGAACACATTGCATAACAGCTATACCCATGGCCATATTATTACCTCCATGAAATGTCATGGAGGTTATATTTTACCCTGCGTTTGTGTGTCTGTCTGTGTGTTTGTGTGTGTGTGTGTGTGTAAACAAGATAACTCAAGAATGGCTGGGTGGATTGGTTTCATACTTGGTGTGTTGGTAGTGTGTGATGAAAGCTGGAAATGATTAGATTTTGTGCCCCCTAGCAGCTCCCCTTGGTACTGCAGCGCAACTTCCGGTTTTGCTATCTTGGTGTTCTGAACATGCTATGGTCACGATTTTTGAGTGTTAGATAGCTCTTGCGCTCAGGAAGAAATGACATAAGTTTGGGCCCCCTAGCGTCTAGTTTTGGGATAGCAGGGGCGTTTTTGTCAAATACTTCTGAAGAGGATAACTCAAGAAGGGAACAACGGATTTTCATGATTTTCGGTATGTAGGTACCTTAGACAATGTTGTACATGATAAGATACTAATTATACAAAATAGGAGTACATTTGCATAATTAATGAGAATATTCTAACATAGCAGTTTTTTCAATGTATCTCTTGTTCCGGACATGCTATGGTCTTGACATTTAGGTGGTAGATAGCTTTTAGTGCCATACAAAAGTGGGACAAGTTTCAGCCCCCTAACATCTAATTGTGGAACTGCAGAGGAGTTTTTGTCAAGACACTCCAAAGAGGATAACTGCAGAAAGGAACGACGGATTGCCTGCATTTTAGGCATGCAGGTAGCTTGGGCAAAGATGTTCATAATAATATGCATGTTATGCAAATGAGAACTTAATTTGCATAATTAATGAGGAAATTGTATAGTTCCATTGTTTTCAATAACTGGACCTCAATACATGTAACACATGTTAGTTAAGATAGGTGAAATATAAGCAGATACCAAATATGGTAATGAGGAACTTATTTGCATAATTCATGTAAAAATTGCAAAACCACTTTATGATTAATGATGGGAATTTTATAATTGTGACACGTGTACGTTAGTCAATGATGACCAACACCATGCATGAATTATGTTAATGTGTTAGTCAATTGCATGAAATTTTCGAAAGCTCTAAATTTTCATGGAGGTATGAGGTCGCCGAACTCTAGTTAGTAATACTATTTTGCAACAACACTGTAAGGATGGGTATGTAGTGATTATGTAGATGGGACAGAACCAAAAATAAAATTGTATACACTTGTTGACTATCTACAACACCCTTTCATATGCTCAACAATTCCCCCAGTACCATTGACTAGGTCTACCCATCCATTCACACATAACATGATTAGACCCATCAGTTTTAGCATTTGAATCTTGTTTAGGGTTATCTTTCATCATCAATGCTCTCCATTTGTTCTTGTCTCTGAGGTTTAACCATTTAAATGTATTTAATCACCCAGCATATCATTTGCTTGCCCTGTCAAACATGTACCATGCACACAAGTTGAGATAGATCTAACATAAACGTTGACACGTCAGAAGTTGCATGTGCCTACATCAGTTTATCATACCCAGTTTTGTGTACAAGCAAGACAAAAAACTTGCTTAGACCAGTTGAAGGAAACCCCAGCACTTTTCTTTTTTTAACGTTTATGATCTTGCTTAAACTCTTAAACACTTGTTTTATCGCAGTGTTTCAACAATACCAGCTTAGTTTCATATACTACCGGTATGTAACATACTTATGGTTATGTTGATCATAGAACTATATTTGTGCATGTTATTATCTTATCATGTGTGAGGTCATTTATGTACAACTTTGTATAGGCGTTTCTGTATCATGTACTGTAATTTGTTTAATGGATGTATATACATATATTTTGTAGTCGACATGTTGAAAATTTGTACAAAATCAGTGATATTCAGTTTGTTCTTACAAACTGCGATGCTGATTCTTTTCTGAATAAAAAAAAAAAAAAAAAATGAATTCAACCTCTAGAACTTAAGTAGCTTCTCCACACATAGCCTTAGAAAGTAATCATTATATTGTTTAGAACCTCCATGGTGTTTTCTCTATACCCACAGCCATACTCTTACGCTGATAATTATGGATTCCCCATCAAAAACTAAATTCTTTGTGTAACTTAAATTGTAATTGTAGTATTGACCCAAGTAGTTAATTACTAATCTGTACCTAAAAAGTCAGTTGTTTGCATTATCAAATCACACTCCTGACAATGTTACTATTAATTAGCACCCACACCATGTACATCCGTACACGTATTACACTACCACTTGCTTATTTTCATGAAAATAGATTGAACATTCTGAACATTGAAGCATTCAATGTTGCTTGAAAACCTGTAAAATTGGCATTTCAAAGTTGCTCATGTAAAACATTTGTGGAAAACCATTGAAAACATTGTGTAAGTTATCTGAACTAATGTGGTTTGGCATTAAATTCTTCAACTTAAAAATTCATTTAAAAGGGATTCAAGTATGCTTTGCAGTCAAGAATGTTATGTATCCTAACTTTGACTGAACCATCTTGATCATATCAATTGTTAGTACACACAAAATGTACCCCATTCCTACTAGTTGACCTGGAGACCTTGCGGGTCAAAATACCAGTATGATCATCCTAATATCAATGTGGACAAGAAAATCATACACTGTAATCTACATTGTAATTGCTTTGTTAAGTTCACATGAGCTTAACCTCTTACCATTATAACAGCTTTGTCAATACTGTCAAACCTATGTGGGATCACACAGTCAAGTGATTCACAATAGGATATCAGTTGCTTTCAAAGTTAGATTTCTGTATCAGTGTTTCTGAAAATTGTGTATGAAGTCAGAGCCCTTGACTTGAAACCTGTGTATATACTAAATAACCCTAACATTGCTGTGATATGGACATTTCTAAGAGACCCTTCAACTTCAAGATGGTATGTTCTGCAATACCAGTGACATATTTGGTTAAGTGCATACCCTGGTTTTAAAGCACCCCGGTTATTCTAATAATACTATCCATTGCAAGTCTTTAGTTGAAAGGGTGTGAGAGTTGTTGGATGAAACCTTGTACCCAGCCCTATACCTGAACATTGTCACACCATTGACAATTTGCATAGGACTGAGACTTCCATCTACACAGTTGCACTACTGACTGCTGGAAAGTTTAGTTTAATTACCTTTTCAATCCTTGACACATTAGGGTAGCGCCTTCAACAATAAACCTTGGTAGTTTGCACCCAATTTACTATAGTAGCCACATTTCATGTCAAACACACAAAAAATGGTGAAAATGTTCACTGAACTGTACCCCTATCCACGTCAACTTATATCAATGCTTATTATCACTATCACTTATCATATTGACCAGCTTTGAAAAGAGCACAATAAGGCTGTTAAACCCAAATGTTTGCGACAGAAGTAGCAGTTGATCGTAGCGCAACTAAAAATGTAACCAATTCTTTTCGCATGAACCCAAGCAGCACATTTTATTTTTAGTGTTTGATTCCTTTTGCCCGTTTTAGACCTGTTTTATCTTGCAGATCAAGTGGGGCACTGTCATTACTCATACCAAACCATTAACTCTATTTTGACTGACTAGAATGATGGCACTCTTCAGACATTCATACAAATAAGCTCTGCCATACAAAGCAACCTGGATTTCTATGGAGTTTCATTTTGTCGCTGCATTTACCCAAAACTTGACATTAATTCTTAACATTAGGTTCTTATTGTTAAAATACCCGTATGTAAAATACGACATCCCTGACAAACACCTGTTGTATAACACACTCGAGTTGATCTTCTAACTTCCATACAAGGTACCCATCACATACATGCAACTTGTATTTCTTAACTTGTTTGTAAATTCATACCATCGCTGCATTTAATTAGTGCTGAAAATTAACCCCTCATATTAGGTTTTTTACGTTTAAATATCAATATGTAAAACTCAATGTACCTGCAAAACACCTGTACCTGTAGCTGATAGTGGTAGTGTTTATAAACTAGTCTACTATTTTACATTAAAAGTATTGTCTGTATGGTTTGCACTTTTGTTTAAAATATCAAAAATCTATTTAAAATGGCTTCTGTTGAATCTTCATCTTTAATGCAACTGTATATTGTATCTATTTTATCTGTTGGATAGGGTATCTTACACTTTCCACATCATTCACATTATGACCTGTCTTTATTCCATTCCCAATGCACAACCTTTCCCAACATCTTACAACTTTCTGCGTTACCCATACATTGTCCTTTGTCTGTGTTGATTCCATTCCCAAAGTTATTTTCAAACCAGTCTACAGTTTTATGTTTCTAGTAATGTTCATGGGGTTAATACTTCTGTTTGCACATTGAAAATCTATGCAAAATTGCTTCTATTGTAAGTTTTGTAACACAATCTAAGAACTGAATGAAAGTTAGTATGTATAACTTACAATCAGCATGTACAATGTTTATCTTTAAATTCAATGCAACTGCTTGCAAATGTTGTACTTTCCTTAATCTCTGATCTCTTGGTAAATGCATCTTTTAACTTTCTGCATTATCCATACTTTGAACTATGACTGTTCATTCCATTCCCAATGCACAACCTTTGTATATTGTCTCTTTTCCCCTATCAGTTATGAATATGAAGAAACAGTGACCACCCCACATCTGCACAATGAAGATGGGATAACCATTCTGAGACTGACTGAACTGTTGACAATTGTACACGCAGCACTTACCGTATCCACCTTTAAATCCCCCGCGATCGCCGTATCCTCCGCGGTCGCTACAGAATAGGTGACATGATCAGGTTGAACCCATGACATTGGACGCCAGGGTCCGTTACCATGTACAGAGCATCGGAGGAAGCAGAGGTTTGCATCAATGTCTCACTCTCCTGTGTGAGGGGTGCCAAGCACCCAAACCTTTATGTTTGATAGGGGAGAAATCTGGCACAACCCAACACTAGGGTGGCATGAATAGAGCATCATAAACACTGCAACCACAAATATAACAAGGTCAACTTCAAATACCATCTACAGTATATATCGTACTATGTACTAACAATAAGCATTCACTAGAGGCAAATCCTAGGCAGTTTGGACAGAACAGCTTATAAAGTAATGCTTTGTTTATCCATTGCAGGTTAAACACTTGTGCCTATGAAAATTGAAATGGTTATATAAGTTAAGACAATGCTACCACATTGTCACCGTTCACCTTGAGTAATAGACACAAAAACAGTTGTTTGTTGTAGGCATTTATTAATTTTTTCAAAATTGGCTAACTTGTACAACATTACATATGATTAGACTGTTTGATACTTGTTTAATTAATATCTACATGTACCTTTGGGATCTACATGTACCTTTGGACTTCATATAGATATTTCACTATTTTCTCCACAAAATTATGTTTTTTACCCACACTGTTAACTTAGTGAGAATGAGGTACCAAGGGGGAAAGGTCACAAGCTGTCACAATGGCAGATGGATATTTTCTACCATTTCCCTAAATATAT
>NC_049988.1:13491889-13504850 GCF_000003815.2 Branchiostoma floridae
GTTGACAGACCACACATGGATCATTACCATTTGAGGAATAAAACACTGATGGTCTACTTCTAGTATTTTCAGCTGGATACTTGAACCACTACCTTTTAGGTGTGGCCCTCCAGGTTAAAAGAGCTCTTAAGCATCTCCATCCAGCAGACTCGATCATGACCAAACAACCATTCAGGGCTGGTCTTCATTGATCTGTCCATGAAATATTATGACACACAGTTGTGTATGCCTTTTCAATACCACTTGGAATTGTTAATCCATGGAAAACCTGGAATGTTATTCTTCAAAAATTGTACTTCAAAAACTTAGCGTTGCTTGGGCTGTATTGAAATGTCGGGTAGTTATTCTACATAGCAAACATGGCCAACACACATCTGATTTGACTTCCACTTCCAGGTTTTTAAAAATTCACTTGTCCTATTGAGCACATACATATAGATCTACTTGCCCGAATTACTAGTAACTTTTCACTTGCCTGAAATTCAAATAACATTTATCTCTGTATTTCCATTTCCAAGAATGGAATTTTTTATCACTGGCTCTATTTTTCTGTGTTGATGCCATGACTAAATGAAAATAAGCATGTACATCAAAATCTCACTCGTGCAAAAAATCTAACCTGATCAGTCAGGAGGGGTAGGACATACACTTGGCCCGAATAGCACTTTAACTTGTCTAACCCTGACTTATACTTAGTTAAACCCAAGTTTTATGACTTAAAGGTAGCAGAGTCAAGGATCCTGGACTGTGATACACGGTGGAACCTAATAGGATGGAGGAGGCCAGCTCCTTTCCTAGGCACATAGGCAGTACCATGAATCATCACAGCATATTGTTGAGTTCAGCACAAGTGGATCTGACCAGCAGGTACCATGCACATGTTGTTATTCAGTAACCAATCATATTCATAACTCAGTTTCTTGTTTCAAACTTGCAAGTTGATCTTCAGAGCAGGAACCCATGTTACATCTTAAAAGTTTTAAGGATAACCATTCCATAGTCCATTGTTCAAAAGCAAACCAAAAACACCTTGTTGTTCAAAGCCAAGGGCAAGACCACTGTATAGTGTTGAAGGAATACTTGTACTTGGGGAAACTGCTTGAACTTGAAGTCTTTTACTTCCACACAAGGTACATTGGAAAACTACATACAACCCATGTATGTTTTAGATTCTAAATACCACTGCTTCTATGCTACTAGTCTACAATTTAGTCATTTGATATTGTTGATTGACCCTTTATCATTATGTCTACAATTTAACTTCTGGTCTATTCTCCAAGTGTTCCAGTGACAGCTGTTTGTAGTCCATATGACCTTGCAGCAAGTTTCCTCTTCTGATCATCCCAATAAGAAGCTGTGACACTCTGCCAGTGTCAGGGACGCTGTTCTCCCTCTGGTTTCCAGTCCACCAAGTAACACCAGTTCCCATCACTCATGTATTCCTTAGTCTATTTGACTGTTGTAGCACCACAGAAGATCTGACAGATAGCTTTGTTCATTCTTCTCGGACATACACTATAGTGATAGCATTTATCTCTTTTGTTGCCTGCCTCTTTCTTGGATGGGTCCTTGCTTGCTTAGCTTGTTCCCTTACTGTAGCCGTACCACTTCTGTTTTCACTTTGTTCCTTTACTTTGGGTAGATACCTCACAGCACCTACCCATTGTCCAGTCATGGACTTAGGAATCGTTCCCTTGCTGTACCGTTCTTCTTCTGATGACTTTTCTTGTATCATGTTATGGGTATGACCACTCTAAATGTTCTTTGCTTAGTATCTATACAGTCATCAATGCAGACATTGTTCTGAAGTATTCCTTTCGCCCATCTGGCACTCAATATCATTCAATCAATGATCTTGGTATTCGAGGAACTTGGCTGACAGCTGCTTTTTTCAGTACCTTCAGTACTTATACTTAAGTTATGTTCTTGACCTTCTATAGCACCTCAGGAAAGACACTGTTGCTCTCTTCTTGAACCTTCTGTCTCTAACTTATCAGCTGATATAATAAGGAATATACGCTTCCAGGTATTGGTGGCAATGTTTTATGAAATGAAGTAGATGTATTAAGTAAAACTATTTCTACTTCTTGCCTTTTTATACTGTTGACTTTTATACAGTGACACTAACATGAGGACACCCATTGCAACATCCTGGTGGAAAATATGCTAAGTCACTTTCCTGCTTTATAGGTTGAATTGCAACCCATTGTTTCCTAGTCGTGATACCACACCAAAGGAAGAATACCTTGTTTGCTTATACTTGTACTTTAAGTGTAGTATAAATGCTTGAAGTTTGTTGTCCTCAAAATTCAGAATGTCAGTTTAGAGGACAGTGTTTTATATCTCTGTGGTCATTATGCAGTATGCTCTGTTGTCAGTAAAGGGAAACATGAGAAGAACCACTGCATCATAACAGTAATTTATAAGCACAATATTACCATATAATTCTAAGCATACTGGCAAGAATAAGAATAAAACAGTGTAGTGATAAAATGAGCTTCCTGTCTTCAAGTCTACAGTTCACTCCTGGTCTAAGAAAAGATATGATTGACACCTACCCGCCATAGCCGCCGCCGCCGCCACGTCCGCCGCCGCCTCCCCTTCCACCACCACGACCTCTCCCGCGGTCGTCATAGCCTCCCGAGCGACCTCCATAGCCGCCGCCTCCGTAACCACCGCCTCCTACAAGAAGCATGTATCGTCAATATGTTGCCATTTTCTTTTGTGAACCATGGGCCTTGACTTATTTCATCCAAGAGGAGTGGCATACTGTTATGGCTTGTCTACATCTGTGGTTCCCAATATACACAATGCATCATTGCCATTTACCCACAATAATGCTATTTCAGTCTACAGTGGGAGGATTGCAATGCAGTACAGATAATGGGGTGAGCTGTCTGTCATCTCTGATTGCTTTTATCATAAATATCGTAAGGACTAAAGCACTAAGGTTTGAAACAGTACAGTACAGTCAATAGGTAGTACTGTATGCCATACCAACTGTAAAGAGTGGTAGCATTATGTGAAAAGGTAGTCCCCAAAGCCCTTTAAAGGCCATAGGGGTACTGGGTTGTTATCTAATGTGTCTTAGGGCATGAAATGGTAGGCGGAGCACTACGCACCTTGGTCAAATCCAGACCCGTTGCTGCCACCTCGGGAGCCGCCGCCACCACCACCGTAGCCTCCGGTAGGAGCGCTGCCGTATCCTCCCCCACCAGTGGAGCCAGTCATCCCGCCGTACCCACCACCGCCGCCACCACCCGTGGATGCGGGGGGCTCACGCTGTCCGCCATAACCGCCAGTACTCGGCTGTGCGTCTGGCGTGCTCTGGGAACCGTAGCTGCCGCCGCCATAGCCAGTCGGCTGCTGGGCGCCTGCGCCATATGAGCTCTGACCACCTAGAATTACAGAACAATCATGTTCTCTAAGCTATTGTCTCATTCCCCAATCTTTCGCTACCTAGCTTTGACTAGACGACGACGAATACTGATACCAAATATAGTATTTTAACAACACGATTACTAGAACTTCAGAAGAGCTACCTTGTCCAGTCTGCCCATAGCCTGTTCCAGCCCCCGTGCTACTGTATCCAGAGCTCCCTGTGTAAGTAGTGCTGCCCTGTGTTTGCCCATAGGACCCTGCTGTAGAGTAGCTGCCCTGGGATTGTGCCTGGCCATACCCTCCCATCTGCGGTTGTTGAGAGGAGTCATAGCTGCCATACCCTCCAGTACCTTTAACAACAACACACACTCCTTTAGTTTAGACTTTAGTTATGCCTTTCCAAGTCCTGCTTGCTCAAAAATCATCACAAAACTGTTGAACTAAAAAGGCAACCATATAAGTGACTTATACTATTGATGAAAAATTCCATCCAAAACTAAAAAAATTATTTTTAGCTGTTTAAATAAGCCTTCATGGAGGAAACAATACCATTTATTTATTATTGGTTAGGCCTAGGAAAAAAAATGTTGTGTTTCCTGTAACGGTCCTGAAAAAAATAGGGTCGGTAGGTAGGGATTATCTTTTTTTTTTTTTTTTAGAAGTAGGCTTTGGTAAAAACTCATGAACATGGTACCTGACTTGAAACCTGCATTATTTCATAAGCTTGGACATTGTTGTGGTGCCCATCCATGTCAATATCTATCCATATACTATAGTATATGGCCTTCTTCAGTCAACATTGACCATATGTATTGATAAAATCCTAATCAATATAAGCCCTACACTACAACGTCGACTGTGGCTAAACAGTCCTTGATACAAGAATGACAGTCTCTGCCACATGGGGTGCATCTGTAGGCTGACTCAGGTCTGTTTCGCAGGAGTTCTTTTTGAAGGATCCGCTTTTCTTCTGCCGTCTGCTTTCACCTGTTTTTTTGTCTTCTTTTTGTTATGTTGATGTCATATTGCTGGCTGAACGTCATAATCTTCTTCTTAAATTGACAAAAAAGTCCTGAATTTTCTTGTAAAAATTGGGCATGGGTTCCCCACTATGACCCCTTACATTGTGACATTGGTGCCTTCAAGTTTAACAAGTGGAACAGTATACACAACTCCAATTCATATATTTCCTGCTTGGAACTTTCCATGCAAATAACCATGGAAAAATGCTGAAAACAATGGGCAAAGCATCCCAATTAACTTTTATTATCTCGATCATGTTAGAAAAATAACATCAAAAGGTATAAAAAAAGTAGACAGAAAAATGTTGAAAACACTGGTAAAAGCATCCTCACTTAACTTTTATCATCTTCATCATGTTAGAAAAAAATAACACCAAATTAAAACTATTTAAAAAGAAGACAACAAAAAACCTGACAGGTGCATTTACTAACAGGTGAATAATGAGATATCTGAAGCATTTCACTCATAAAAATTCCAATAAGACCCACCCCCTCAAAAAGGTTTTCTATAAATGGTCCATCTTGAAGTTGATACAAGCAAGCAGGTTAAAAACAACCTCCTTATGAGACACCATTATTTTGGGATATCTTACCCCTGGAAAAATGGTATGTTCCAACCTCATTTACATATTCAAAATGGCCGCTGTCGCGCGTCGTCAGAAATATATGTATGCTGTTTTCCATAGCAATTTTCTGCATTTTTGGTGGTTTTGAGACCTAAAAACCAAGACCAGAAGTGAAATAAAGGCACATATGACATTTTTATGGGTAATAATGCCACAATGACCCAGTCATGTTTCTGCTGTGTTGCGAAATTTCAACAGAGAAATTCCCATCTTGCACCATGTGCCTCGAACAGGGTACGTCATTTGGTAAGATAAAAATTACTTTGCTCCTATAGCTAAACTTATTTTATGTCCTGTTAGTTGTGATTTATGATGTTAACAGAAGCAGATAGTGTTGTTTTGACTTTTTCTACTTCATTAGGAATTTGCAGAACATGTTAAAAAACCGATTCTACAATGATGCACCAGTCAAATGTTCAAATCGAAAAATTTATGTCCTCTACTAGCCGCTGACCCCAAAAAAAAGTCTAGGGTCGGCAGCTTTTTCTAGGGTCGGTCGGGTTACAGGAAACACAACATTTTTTTCCTAGGCCTTAGTAAGTTATCCCTATCACATTGACTTTCTTTTAACTAAATCTTGTTCATGGTAGCTAATATGAAGCTCATATCTAGAGCAAACATGGATCGATATTGGGTCCATAAACTTAGCTCCATATTCATGGATATAATTCCAAGTTTGTTTTTTTCTCCTTTATCTGACAATTCAAATCGATTACAGGGACATAAATATGATACCCATATAATTGGAATCATTGTGCACATAGATAGAAACAGAAATTCATTACACAAACTAACTCAAACAATTCTCAAGACAGAATCAGATGGTTCAAGACAGATGGGAATGTTTCTATCAAAAATCCAGAAAAGCTGTCTCTCTCCATCCCTACCTGACTGTTGTGAGTAGGGAGCAGTCTGTGCTGCTGGCTGTTGCGAGGCGTAGGATGTCTGACTCTGCTGTCCATAGCTGGAGTAGCTGTCGGTTCCAGTGGAGCCTCCATAGGAGCCGTATCCTCCACCAGCGGCCGGCTGCTGTGGCTGCTGCTGCTGGCCGTACGCCTGAAGTATACAATATCAGTTTTAAACTTTAACCCTGTGATATGCAATAACTCTGAGACATGCAATAAAGACCCATCGCAGGATTGCAGGGCCAATCTTTAATAGCGATCTACAAATCAGGAGAGCTTGATTCTGTAAAGTGAACAAAATATACACAATAAAGAATCTTTTTATACATCACTGTATACCTTCTACATTTTTGGTGGGTGGCTGTGGTATACAGGCACAAGTGTTGGTCTAGCCTGGGTGCCTTTCAATGTTCTACTACAGGCAGCTAGCATGATTTGCTTCAGCTCAATGGTTTGGACTGCCCAATCTGTGATATAGGCCCTTAAAATCTCTTTCATGCATTGAAGTGTTCTTGTTTTACCACAAGTAGAACCCTGTCACCTTTAACAAATATTTGACTTTTTTAAAGCAGAAAAATGAAGAAAAGATTAGTTACCTGCTGTCCACTCTGTGCAGTTTGTCCATAGCCTGCTGAGCCTCCATAGCTGTAACTAAAGGGGGACAAAAACTAGTTAAAAATAGACCGTTCAGAGAATTCAGTACTGTACATAATTCACTTTGTCTTCACGGTACCAAACTTTCACGGTGTGAGAAAATTTAACTTGTTCTCGGAACTGAATATTCACTGTTGCGGCAGGTGCGCATAAAAAAGGCTGTGAATTATTTGTTATCAGTAATGATAAGTTCACGTTACAGTCGTCACCGTGAAAACCGTGAACATAACAGTACATTGAAAAAATCAGGAATTAAGGTATTTTACATGTTCCTAGCAAGATAGAATATTATCTTGTTAAAACATGGGTAAGACCATTATGAATTTGAGGTGTAGCCGCAAATTTGACAAAAAAATACTTACTTTGGATGGGAGCCCGAGCCTCCACCATAACTACCATAACCTGGAAAAGAAAGTCTTTTAGCACCTTCGTAACATAGTTAGAAAATCTAAGTAACAACACCAGCACCATATTTTTTTTAATATCTATGCATGGTAAAAATACCCCCCCCCCCCGCTTGGTTTAGCCCGTTCTGCTAATTACTTGCTACCCACGCTGTACAAAATTCGCGAGTAGAAACCTGATATTTTAACCTAAAAAGAAGAAGATCCAAGCTACAACAGGTATTCACGGGTATATTGTGTTGTTAGGCTTGTAGAATCACCCAAATTGTACCTCGATTTACTCCCAATTTTGCACTGCGGCTGTGGATAAAGAAGACAAAAGGCCACGGCCAAACACCATGCCGCCATCTTGTACTTGTAGCTCACATTTTCGCACATTTTACTGTCAATGTGGGGAAAGAATTACGAATTTTCCTCCGAGCTTTCCTAAACATATTGTTCTAGGAACATGCAACGAGCAATCTGGGCTCTTTCCACGGTCGGAAAATGTCAATTCTTAGTCAACGTTTGCTCCAAAATAATTTGCAACGCGGCACACATGCAAGTGGCGTGGGTAGCCGGGTGTGGCTTGGCTATGTCCTTTCCACGCCGGTTTTGCGAACTAACCGCTCTTAAAACAAACAGAAATAGCCACTACACTGTCCATAGTAATTCCTGACATTTTTGGGTGACCAAAACTACGTCTGATTCCAATTCTAGCGCTAATTTGTTACCTTGATCTGCAGAAGACGCCATGACTGAGCTGATCGATGCTGAGGATTTGGGATTTGATGAGCTGGTCCGGTTTGGTCACGTGACAAGAAGGGCGCTTTTTACAATCTCGCGAGATTTTCCGAGAGTAATCATCTCCAAGCTTCTCCAAGCAGATGTGGAAAGGGAATATCGCATAGTTTCTCAGGGCCTCTCAAGCTCTCGGTTGCAAAGGCCCTGGTCCATGGATGCTGTCTAGGGAAGGGGAGCGCGAAATCGATAAATTACTACAGACACTTGGAAAAATACATGAATGAAGACCTCATAAGTTTCCAGTAGTTGCAGACGATATAAATTTGCGAAGGTATTGTCAAATGGATACTAGTCCCGAATATCAGACAGGTTCAAACCTCTACTTAGACGGACGGAGGCCTTTCAGATGCAGCAGATTTGTTAATCTTAATAACCTCAAAGCAAATTATAAGCTGGCAAAGCCGGGGTGTGGCCGACCTTGAAGTGTTCATTGACCACCGAATTTTACACGCTGTCGACCTGCAATGATTATTGCAACAGCTAGGGGGTCCCTATGGGTGCGCTGCCATGTCCACTGGGACCATCCAACATTGAGCAATAACGAGGAATGTCCTTTGATGTATATCGAACGTCACAAATTGGTAAACAGTGCTTATATCCACCTAGCAAGTAACTTATCTACAGCCTGAAACATCCTTCACACCGTGGACTACCTACAATGATAGAAATGCCAGTACCGGAGGGAATGGAGTCCATCCGACGGAACCGACACCGAACTCCGGGGGTGTGGTGTTGACCCTCCCGGGGGTGTGGTGTTGTCCCTCCCGGGGGTGTGGTGTTGTCCCTCCCGGGGGTGTGGTGTTGCACCTGTTGTGGTGTTGTGGTGTTGGCTGAGTGAAAGCCAAAGTAGTGTTGAGAATTAAAAGTTTCGGACAGGCGTATCAAACTCTGTGTTATCATCACTTTAAACTTTAGGAGGTACTTAAATGTATGACCCGTGTGAGGAGCTTACTATGTTTGAAAGTTGAAAGTTGTTCAACATGTTTGAAAGTTGAGCCACGTTTTAAATATAGAACCACTCTCGGCTGAATCTTCGTCTATATATACTCTATGGTAAAAATAAATTATTCTCTCCGTGTACGTACTGTGCTAGAATGATCACTGAATTTATACATACGCAGTCTGTGTATAATTATGTAAGTGTGTATAGTTGCTGTGATATTGTAGCGACGGCTTCCACACCACATGCTCAAATCCCTCGGTGTAAAAAAAAAAGAGAAAGACAGATGGACTGAGTATGAACAGTGTTCAGCCTTTTAATTTCTAACCGACCTTAGATGAACTTCGACTTGAAAGTAGGACTTGGGATGGATAGAGTGGACTCCATCCCTTCCAAGATGCTGTTGATTTCATATGTTGACACGGCACCTCGGGTTCAACGTCCTTAAGGGTGTTCTACGTCCCAGCTGTGAATGGATCGGATCAATCGCTGAGCATGCGTACATTTGGTCAACTTCTAAGTACAGACTTGGTGTGTTACGCCGTCTCCAGACATTGTGTTTTGAAAAAAAATAATTAGGCATCTTCAAATTTATTGTTACAGCCGGGTTTTCAGAACTTCTCCACGAACGTTTGGTGTTAACGTTATGTATTGATAGTTATGTCAACATTTGCTGCCCGTTATCATCAGTGATAAAATACCCAACCAGGTGGGAGATCTAGAATTTCCCGTTGTGACTGGATCGGATCAATTGGTCCGGATACACCTAGCTTGTGACCTATAATTACAAACCGGTAGTACGAAAGTCAAATTTAGTCTTCAAATTTACTCTAGCCCGATTTTCAACACCCTCTACAACCTTGGCCGTTGGTGTTATGTTATCATTGTCAACATTTGCTGCCGTTTACGTAATAAAATACCCAGGCTAGGTGTGAGACCTTCCTGTCGTTCCATCCTGCCAAAGCATATGGATTATATATAATAATCTTGTAAGGACGACGAGTGATAGCTGGCAGTTGTGAGCAGTGTTGCGTCCTGTCGAAAATGAAGCTCTTCGTCGCGCTCTTGGCTGTCGGGCTGCCTGCCCTGGCCGCCGCCCACTCCTGGATCGTCTGTACGGACTACCTGGAGAACAACGGCTGGTACTGGGATGCGGCAAAGTGTCGGGCCTGGCCGAGAAATGCAGAGCAGTAATTATAGATTCTTCTCTTTATTTTCTCTAATTCGTAAGGGTTAGTTAAGTTACTTAAACAGCCCACACAGTACATTTTTTTCTGTAAGTTGAATGCTGAAAGCTGAATGAAACATAGCCTGGATACCAGACCCCAGTCCGATCTCAAAAAATATCTACCGTGGAGACGCAATAGATATTTTTTTTAGATCGGGCTGGGGTCAGCTATCCAGGCTAAATGAAACAGAGATATAACGGAGAGGAAACACAAGATTTACTAGCTATTACGTTGAATGCATTGTTTATTAAGTTAATCGTTCAAGACTTTATCATATGGTGAAGAAATATGAAAATAGATCTGTCGATCATTTCACAGACATTTTTGTTCCTTATAAGATAGAGCTGAGTGCATGATACACTTTGGTATATTTGTCATATTGTCTTTTTTACAAGATATATAGCTGTGATAGCACACACAAAATTGTACACATAATATCTACAACACCTCTGGTTTCAGGTACAACCTTCGTGACAGAGTGTTCGGGGAAGCAGGCGGGACAGCAGGCTTTGTCCACCGACTTGACAATCATCCCGAGCTTACTCCACTGTGTAACGATCCAAGAGATGACGCCAACAGTTACCAGTTACCCATGGCGGCCTACTACCTGGGACAGAAGGTGGTTCTCACTCACCCATTAAACGTAAGTCATTCACCAAGTACATGTATCTATCCTCAACTTTTGGCTTGTACGATATTTGTTGTATCTGATTGAAAATTCTGTTGAAAAACAAAAAAAACATTGTGCATTTGATTTATGTATCATCAATTTCGATGGAAGACTCAAAGACCGAGCTTTTCTACCATTTATGTGTGCTTTTTGTGCTTTGTGCTTGGTACGTGTATCTAAACTGTATGAAAAAAAATGAGACATTAAACATTTTTTTGCTGATTACATTTCCCAGCCTTGTGTCCTGAATACTCGTGTTTGCATTTTATTTTCAACTTATAAAGACTACGAAGCCACCTGTGGATAGTGAACCAATATAGGCGCAAAATAGTGAGTGACATTATTTCTACATAGAACCACGCCAGTGACCCAAACTGTGACATCAGTAACAAGAGAGGCCGCGCGGACACCGAGAACCTGATGTTTGTTGTGGACGGAGACGAGGACCCCTGCTGTATCGACTCGGACAAACTCATCCAAATCATGGACATGGGGGTGTCGCCTTACAATCATGGTTGGTGTCATTCTTTGACTACATACTGTTAGGTAGCTTGACGCGGGTGAAGACTATTGGAAAAGTGTGGTGATAACTTTACATAATCATTTATCTTCATGGACAAATGTGTGTCGCGCACATGCCATCATTTTTTTGCTACTTCAATAATTTTTGGACATTTTTTTACGAATCGACAGGTGATGTACAGTTCAGCGATGAAGTCCTCTCGACATACCCGAAGGTCGGTTTCCAGAACGCGCCCAAGTTCTGTGAGGATCCGGCAGACGCCATGGGGACCTACAACTTCACTATTCCTATGGACATGAAGCCAGGTAAGACAACTATTATACATAATAGTAGATATGACAAAACAGACGTTGATATTTCCCTGAAGAATTTATAGGGAAATGATAGCACAGACGCGTCTTGTTATTGCATTTTCAAAGACGCCATATGTCAAACAAGAGTGTAACCTACGTGTGTCCTATACTATTGTACATTTAACACATTAGTCTGATTAGACGTTCTTAAGATTTCCGTGAAAAAAGAACAGTAGTAAAATGATAAAACAGTCACAATGCATGAAACAAAGACTTATGAACGGGAAAGCGGGGCCACAAAATGTCTCAAAAAGTCGTTTTTCACTGCAATTAGTCAGGAAATACTACCAATTATTGGATGGTCTCCATTTGAGATCTTTTTTAATCAGGTCGTCACACCTTCGTCTGGAAGTGGATTCGTGTCCCCTCAGTCAACCCCTTCACCACCTGCTGGGAGGCTGACGTGTTCGCTACGAAGGCCGAGAGGGACGCACACTACCTGGCCACGGTAATTCCTAATATGACCATCGTTTGTATGGACGTCATCTAGCTTTATTGGTGTATCTTACAAAATGCCCGGTAAAGAAATTGAGATAGATACATGTATTTGTTTTTTAACACACAGTCACAAGTGTATGTAGACATGTGTAATGAATACATTATGCAGTATGAGAATTCCAAAACAAGGACACGTGTCTTTATCAAGTTTAGTTGACACATGATCCACTGAGCGTCATTTTTCCTTCCTTCTCATTCTTAAAATGACACAACATCTATTTGACAGTTTCAAAATTGTAGCATTGTAACGTACATTTCATTGACGTATTTTGCAGGGCCGGACCACGGAGGACATGTGGGACTTCTATGAAATCAACACCATCGTGGACGGGGTGATCGTGGATCCCGTGGATCCTGTGGACCCGGTCATCACTGGCTGAGTGAAAGCCAAAGTATTGTCGAGAAATAAAGGTTTCGTACAGCCGTATCAAACTCTGTGTTGTCATCACTTAAATATTGAGGAGGTACTAAAATCTTAAAGCGTGATCCATATGAGAAGCTTACCATGTCATGTTTGAAAGTTTAGATGTAGAACCACTCTTGGCTGAATCTCAGTCTGTGGTAAAATAAATTATTCTCTCCGTATCTGAATGGTGCTAGAATGCTGACTTAATGTACTATGCGTATATACGTGTGTATATGTGCTCTGATATTGCAGCGACGACTCAAATCCCTTGGAATAAAGAACAATAGAAAGACGGACAGACGGAGCATGAACAGTGTTCAGCCTTTCCAACCGACCTTAGCCGACCTTTGACTTGATAGTAGGACTTGGGAGGGAAGGAGTGGGCACCACCCCCTCCACCGGTTGTTGATTTTATCATAGTGTTAACACAACACCTGGAGCTCAACGTCCTAATACCCCCCTCACATTAGGCGCGATTCGATCGGACGACGAGTCTGCGAGCTCTAATTTACAAGGAGGCATGACCCTGATGCCGACAAAAAAAATGGCAGAGCTCCCCCTTCCCGT
>NC_049988.1:13505047-13508670 GCF_000003815.2 Branchiostoma floridae
GAGCTCGCAGACTCGTCGTCCGACCGAATCGCGCCTAATGTGAGGGCGGTATTAAGGACTCTCTTAATCCCCCAGTACTAGTAACACATTCAATGGGCTATTAATACTCAAATAGTGTCCTGTTGCAGTATTATACCAAGTTTGATCGTTTTTCCAGAATGATGTTACAAATACTAGTGTTTAGTTGTTTCTTCGTCTTCGCCACAAAAAGAGCATTTCGAATTATCTTTAATGTTACAAAGGTGCAACAAACCTTGATGTTATGTAATTTCTATCTTTGTCAACAAGTGCTGCCTGTTATGTGTGATAAAACACACAACCAGGTGGGAGATCTTCCTGCTGTTCCCATCCTGTCATGATAAAGGTACATATAGAGCAACACTTTGCACAGACGACTAGAGACCCGTTGGCAGTTGTGAGCAGTGTTGCGTCCTGTCGAAAATGAAGCTCTTCGTCGCGCTCTTGGCTGTCGGGCTGCCTGTCCTGGCCGCCGCCCACTCCTGGATCGTCTGTACGGACTACCTGGAGAACAACGGCTGGTACTGGGATGCGGCTAAGTGTCGGGCCTGGCCGAGAAATGCACAGAGGTGAGTAAAGATTTTCGGGACGATTCTAAGTTCTCTAATTCGAGAAGTTTTCTAACAGCTCACACTGCGTTTGTAATTCCTTTTGTACCTTTCCTGCTGATTAAAAACAAGTGCTTTCAAAAAGGCTGACATTTTGCCAATGTTTGCGTGTGTGAACGTTTTTTTCTAGTTATTAGAATGTCATATAAATAGAACAGAGTAACTAAACCTGATATTGGCGCATGGAGAGATTCACATATGTGCCTGAACTGCAGCAGATCTAGACGCCACCTGTTAAAATTTGCGTGAACTGCAGCAAATTTCACTACACATTGCCTGTTTTTGAGTGAGCTCTGTTGCGGGGCATTTTTAATTTTTTTTTTTTTTTTTATTTCTATTCGGCAAAAAAAAACGAAGCGGCGAATCCGTTAACCAAAGAAATAAATTGGTGTGGCCAAATGGATGTAAAAATTAGTATTTTAATGGTTGTAAAAAAGAAAAAAAAAGTTGAAAAAATCTACCTCCCCGGATTCGAACCGGGTGCATTGGTTCAGAATGCGTAAACTTTACCACTGCGCTAGTGCGAACATGTTTAAGAAATGTCCGTTTTAACAGGTATACAAATGTTTGGCATGGATTGAACAGGTCCGTTCATCTCAACATCACAACGGCGACTACACTGGCCAGAAGGCATTTTGCGACTGCAAGTCGCAAAATGCAAAAACATACGAAAACGAACGCAAAGGTTGCAAGTTATCGGTAAATACATAATCGGTAATCTATCGAAAATGAGTATATGTGGTTAATTTTGTCATCATTTAACAGACGTATTTCTCCTGGTATAAAGTTGACTAAAGCACATATATACTTTGGTATATTTGCAATGTTGTCACTATCTTTTATATAAGACAGACAGCTCAGCACAAGAAACTGTATAGATAGTGTCTACTTGTAACGTGTGTGGTTCCAGGTACAACCTTCGTGACAGAGTGTTCGGGACTTCTGGTGGTTATGTGCACCGTCTTGACGACCATCCCGAGCTTACTCCCCTGTGTAACGACCCGAGAGATGATGCCAACGGTTACCAGCTACCCATGGCTGCCTACTACCTGGGACAGAAGGTGGTCATCAACCATCCAACAAACGTAAGTCACATGAGCTAGTATCTACACTTAGCTTTTGGCCTGTACGTAAAAATGTAGTCTCCAAGTAAAGGTTTCGGACGGGTGCTGGTAGTGGTCGCGCTTTCGGGACACAGGCGTTAAAAATCGCGACCATTGCGGCTAGCCCCCGACTGAAAACTATACTGTATCAACTGTATCAGTGCGCATTTTTGGGATTATGAATTATTCATTTGGATGGAATGGCCAAAAGTCCGAACCTTTTTACCATTTACATATGCTTTATTAGCTTGGTAAATGTATCTAAAACTTTATCAAAAGATAGACGTGTTACCTTTTTTGTTAATTACATTTCTGATCAACAGCAATGTTCCGTGAATACTAATACTTGCGTCAATGTTCTGTTTTCAATTCAACACTACGAAGCCAGCTGCTGTTTTTGCACCAATATAGTACTTCTCTAAGCAAAGGTTAGGTCAGGGAAAAGAAGTGGCCGGGATTTCTTACTGCTCCCTCCCCTCAACATTGAGCGGTAAGAAATCCCAATATACTTGTACCATCCCCAAGACCTCTGCATGGAGAATACCACATAATACATCGTTTTTCCACAGAACCACGTCAGTGACGCACAGTGTAACATGAGAGGCCGTGCGGACACCGAGAACCTGATGTTTGTGGTGGACGGAGACGAGGACCCCTGCTGTATCGACTCGGACAAACTCATCCAAATCATGGACATGGGGGTGTCGCCTTACAACCATGGTTGGTGTCATTCTTTATACATAGACTGTTTTGTATCTTTATGCCACTGTAGACTAGTCTGATTAGATATCGCTTATAGCAGCCCGTCCAACATCCGCCGGCCTCTGCGGGGAGGTGCCAGTTACAGCCCTGGAAAGCAGACTTTGTGTCACACAGACCGAGCTGTAGTTGACTTAGGAAACGTGTGCCACCAAGTTTAAATCGTCACTTGTTTTGTGGGACAAACATGTATAATTGCCTCCATTGAAAAGGTATTCAATGATTTGTTTTACATATTTTATGATTCGACAGGTGATGTACACTTTAGCGATGAGTTCCTCTCGACCTATCCGAAGCCTGGTTTCCAAAATGCGCCCAAGTACTGTGAGGATCCCGAAGACGCCATGGGAACCTACAACTTCACTATTCCTATGGACATGAAACCAGGTAAGACAACTATGATACAAAATGGTAGATATGACACAACGGACGTACTGCACATCTCTGCGCATATTGAACATTATGAAAATCCGTTGTTTCTTTGTTCCGTCATTCTCCTTTGAAGATTTTGACAAAAGGGCCCCTTCCATTCCAATGCAAGTTGCTAGTGGGCCCAAACATACACCACTTCTTCCTTGCATCACTACTATATATCAATTTTTCATGGAGATAACAAATACTTTCCGGACGCCAACACAGGGCCATTGAAAATTTTGCGGACTCGATCTTGTTTTCGCTATGTAACGTTAATAGTGTAGAAATTCCTTCAGAATCAGAGGTATCAAACACTGAAATCAGTCATTGATTAACTAGTTATTAGGCGGTCTGAAGCAGCTGTTGTTTTTTTATCAGGTCGTCACACCTTCGTCTGGAAGTGGATCCGTGTCCCCGAAGTCAACCCCTTCACCACCTGCTGGGAGGCTGACGTGTTTGCTACGAAGGCCGAGAGGGACCACCACTACCTGCATACGGTAAGGGCTCTTACTATGGCATTGTTCATAGAGTAACTCTGTATTCACTTAAATTCGTTCATGAAATGCCTATTGAAAAAATTTAAGCAGTAATGGGTAGTAGAATAAAGTATACCTATACGCATCAAGGAATGAAGACATGTATCCGTGAATAGTTTCGTCAGGTTGGTACGTCACTGAATAAAGAGTCACCGAAACGTCGGTGTGAATAAGCCAATGGTTGC
>NC_049988.1:13510118-13522253 GCF_000003815.2 Branchiostoma floridae
CCCCCCGGGGGGCAAAATCATTGAGGGTTCTCCCCCCCCCCCCCCCGGGGCGAAATCGCTAGCGATCTCGCCCTCCCCGGCTAGTGATCTCGCCCCCCTACCTCGCCCCCCTTTAGCGATTTCGCCCCCCCCCCCAAAAAAAAACGGGTTACCATGACATTTTAGAAGTTGATTGGTATAAATCACAAAATGCAGTTTCAGAATGATATAAGTACACGAGTTTGATACATAACTCCATTCATAGTATCAATAGTAACGTAATTACATGGTAATAAGATAGTTGAACTTGTTTCAGACAAGGAGGGTTGGGTCCCTTGTATTCCCATTATTGCATATACCTGAGTCTTGACATAAGATGTATTTCATTGTATTCACCTGTCCTTAAACAACCTATATATCTCCAATATGAAGTCTCTACCATGAAGTGACCACAAAAGAACTATGTAATGTCTTTATTAATTATGCAAATATTAGGTATCAATTAGAATAACGCACATTTTGGTATATGCACCTGGCCAAGGGATATCTTCACCTCCAACATGACTGTTTTTTCTAGTATTTAGGAACTGATGCATTTACCCGTGTTTCTTAAGACTGGTACTTTACCAGTGTTTGTGTAGCATTTAGCAACAGCTATATCAACTTGCGCGTAGATAGTGTTTATAATGAGAAACTATTATTCACGTGTGTTTTTGTTAGTGCTTTGGAAATGTTTCCAGCACAAGAAAGAAAACACTGTGACAAATTGAAAACATATAGCTGACGTATTCCGTACCATAGACGGTGTTGATTCATACGTTCGCAGTAGCACTGTTTTTATGCCACCTCAGCTGCAAAAATTGTCTTTTTCATTTCAATGTCATGTTTGCACCGAACAATATAGTATCGACTTTCGAGGTATGACAGGCATCTTACAGTACGGTAATAAGGTGCCATAAGGTACCAGGTAACACACCAAACACGTTACTCCCCAGGTGCAGTATAGTACCAGGTAGCGCACCTGTAATATGTAGTAACCAGCTGCTCTTGGGGGGGGGGGGGGGGGGGGCAAAAACCCTAAAGGGGGGCGAAAACCCTAAAAAGGAACGAGATCGCTGTCACACCGGTCTTCCTTACTCTCATCTTTCTTCTTCTTAGAAAGATATGCTCACTTCAAATTGTAGTATCTATTTGGATTGGTATTTCAAGTATAGCAATATTTTATCCGAATCGACATGCTTTCCAGGGCCGGACCACGGAGGACATGTGGGACTTCTATGAAATCAACACCATCGTGGACGGGGTGATCGTGGATCCGGTTGATCCTGTGGACCCGATCATCTCTGGCTGAGCAAGAGCCAAAGTCTTGTTGGGGAATAAACATTTCAGAGAGATGTTTCAAAATATTTGTGTGCTGTCTTCATTTTTTTAAGCTTATGTCATGAATGAATTTTCACATCGGGAGAATGATCCGTATGAGAGACATGTCATACCAAGATTGAAAGTCATGTCTAATATGAGCAGATCCTACGGTAGCATAATATAGTGTATCACAAGCTGGCAGAGAAGTGAAGCCGGCCTAGGAGTGTGTATGCTACCGGAGATATGATTCACTCCGTAGAGTACGTGCGTTGTTAGATTTATATAATGCCTAGTGCGTTTCTTTCATCCAACAGAGTACTTCGGTGGTATACGTAGCGCCACATGGTCCAGAACGCGAATTCAGGCGTAGTCTTCGCATTTGTTGTTTTTATCCCAGTTTGCGTCGCCATTTGCAACCGTGCGTAGTTTTCTTCTAACAGACGTTATCTGATCATGAACTCAGCTGGGTAATAAGTAATATTTGCGCGGCGCTACTGAAAGGTTATTGAGTCCATATTGTATACGTTCCAGCGTGAGCGGATGATATTGATCGGTACAGATTAATGTCATCTGTACCTGATACCTGTGGCCGACCTGTTAGAGGTACTTTACACAGTCTCGAATTTGTGTGGTTTGGGCTTCTGCAAATTTACTGTGGTCGGATTTTCATACATCCTGTACAAACCTTTGGTTAAGGTTACGCATAGGAAAATGGGTGTGGTGTTTCCAATTGTACTCTTGAGAATGTATAGATAGGTAAAATTTCATTTTTTTTAGATTTTTGACAAAGTGATTCAACAACAAATACGGTTTACCAATGCAAAATGCATCAGGACACTGGTATTGTAATCATAACGTTAAGAACACACATAATACAGACACAAGTACATTGATAAGCGAGACAAAAAAGTAAAATTTGCTATACATTATTACCAACTATCAAGGCCTTATCTGTTGACTGACTTTGAAATACGTCTGTGACAATAGTTACGAGATTACTTGTGTTCTATGGCTCAGATATCATATCATGGAATCCTGTGTTCCTTGCTATATACTAGTGGTCAGCAGGGTTTTGCTAGGGTCGGTTCATGTAAAGGCTAATCGTTCTGTCAACATATGCTATTTTTTATGAGATAAAATACCCAGCCAGGTGCGACGCTTTCCTGTTGTTCCCATCCTACTATAACAAAGATAGACACACATATAAAGCAACACTGCACAGGGATGAGACACAGTTGGCAGTTATGAGCAGTTTTGCGTCCTGTCGAAAATGAAGCTCTTCGTCGCGCTCTTGGCTGTCGGGCTGCCCGCCCTGGCCGCCGCCCACTCCTGGATCGTCTGTACAGACTACATGGAGAACAACGGCTGGTACTGGGACGAGGCCAAGTGCAGGGCCTGGCCAAGAAATGCCGGACAGTGAGTTTTCTCGACTTCTAGGGAAAGCCAGACATTTGGAGTGATATGCTAATCCTGCAATCCAAATGCCTGCAGAATTATGTTGGAGTAGGGGTGACCTTGATACGTGTCAGAGACATAGTTACAGAAGGAGATAGATGTATGCATCTACAAGTTGCCTGCTGAGCTACTGTTTCATATCGAGTAAAACATGCATATGTTGCCCGAAATGTGTATTGAAGCTGCAATAGTCTCAGATCGTGTGTGGCCGAGTGTTTTACATATCTGTCTACGGTTGTCTACGAAGCCATTGATAAATTCATCTCGCATTATCATGAATCTTTCATTGACAAAGTTGTAAAACCTTTGACTGCTTTTTAGTATGGAGACTACTAGTATTGCGATTTATTCATGGCATTTTTTTGCTCCAGGTACAACCTGCGGTATCGTCAGTTCGGGACCGGCGGGTCGTTTGTTCACCGCCTGGACAACCACCCCGAGGAACTGCCCCTCTGTAACGACCCCAGAGACGACGCGCACAGCTACAATGACGTCCATCCCATGGCTGCCTACTACCAGGGACAGACGGTCGTCCTGACCCATCCAACTAACGTAAGTCACTAGATGATGGCCCGGTGTAGCCCTCAGCATGGTGGACGTGTGGTTAAGTTGGTATCTCGCTGCACTTAGGGCACCGGTGAGGCAAAGCGGGGTACGAAAATTACTCAACGAATTTCAGAGATAAAGAATGGATTTTCATACGTTTTGTGTATTTTTTTGTCTTCTAAGTCATACTTTTAAGTATTAAGCAATATCTGAATTATAGAAAATCGGTAAAAAAATTAACACAACATGGCCGCAGTGAACGAACCCCGCTGTGCCGCACCGGTGCCTCAAGTGATACCACGCAATCTAAACATACTGTATTGGCCCGGCATTCATGACAAGTGTTCATGTTTATTTTTGTATCACAAAAAAACAATGATTCTAGTTTTTAATGACTATAATAAAATGACATATCATATTCTAATAATCTACCACAGAACCACGTGTCTGACTCCAACTGTAGAAGGAACAACTGGCAAGGCGACACAGAGAACCTGATGTTTGTGGTGGACGGAGACGAGGACCCCTGCTGTATCGACTCGGACAAACTCATCCAAATCATGGACATGGGGGTGTCGCCTTATGGTCTGTTTTACTCTTTTTGAGCATTTTACAACTATGAGATATAAAAGATTAGAGAATAGATAAAATCTGTGGACAGTATAAGTGTGGGGAAAACAATAAGAGCCCAGTGTAACTTATGTAGAGATTGAAGTTTCGAGGGCATTTAGTTGTCGACAACACCCTGCTGATTTCAAGTCAATGTGTTATTTTCCTGGATAACCATGTTATGCTGTAGTTTTCTAGCAAAGTTCTCAAAATGCTAAAATAAGAAGAAGACTACATTTATATTATAATTCAATAAGTAATACCATATACAAATGGTCATATTTCTTTCTTCTCAGGTGACGGTGTTAGCGAAGAAGTTCTCCGGACATACCCGAAGGTCGGTTTCCAGAACGCGCCCAAGTTCTGTGAGGATCCCGAAGACGCCATGGGGACCTACAACTTCACCATTCCTATGGACATGAGGCCAGGTCAGATCCACAGTCACCGTTCTGGATGGTTGCTAAGGCTTCGGTCACATTTCATAACCGGGGCCCGGTCGGGATGCTTAAAGAAACGAAAAATCAAAATATATACCTAGAAATATACACAAATTATGCCCACGAAACTTATGTTGACATTTTGTGTATTTTGATGTCTTTGATATAATTCTTTTCTCTCCCGAAAGCTGCACGGCCGGGCCCCGGTTTGGAAATGTGACCTAAGCCTAATACAACATGTTTACAAATACAGCGGAGGTTGAATTGTACACCCCATTTGCCAGCGTATTTCGTGCTATTACCGGACCGGGTGGAGCAATAATGTGAATTTATCCAGATGGACCGTCCTAGTTTGGGATTTGGGGATTCTGTGCGGTAATCCGTTGTGAAATTACTGGCTTCTACTGTATTTCTAACTGTAATAAAAGACGATGCTATCAGTCAAATGTTTCAGATGGGGAAAAGAAGAAACGTTCGCCAAAAACTCATTCTAAGATATATAACGTCAAGCATCACGAAGTTACCTGTATTTCTCTATCAGGTCGTCACACCTTCGTCTGGAAGTGGATCCGGATTCCTTCAGTCAACCCCTTCACCACCTGCTGGGAGGCTGACGTGTTCAGAACCAAGGCGGAGAGAGACGCGCACTACAGGCACACGGTAGGGGCTTTTCTTATGACATATTTCACACGTTAGATGTCTTATAGTTACCTCCATGAAATGTCATGGAATGGAGGTTATATTTTCTGTTATGTGTCTCTGTCTGTGTAGATGATTACTCAAGAACGGCTGGATGGATTGATTTCATACTTGTTGTGTTGGTGGGGTGTGATGAAAGCTCGAATCGATGAGATTTTGGGAGCCATATCTGTCGTTATAATCGATGTAATAATATCAGAAATCACCCCTATATTTGAGATATATTGGTACAGGTATCGTGCTTTATGTGTTTGTTAATGGGCTTAGCTCCAAGCAGATGGTGAGGTGACAGCTGTTTGGGGAACCCCGAGTTTTTTTAATATGATAATTAGTTTTATTTATGTCTGCTTAGGATATCATGGAGATGTGAAGCGTAAGTATAATTGTAAGAAGTTGAGGTACATTTAACGATAATGCTTAACAGGTATGGATGTCTCACATACTGTACTGCTGATTTGAGTGACATGGTGATTAAAATGCCATTAGGTCCTCTCATCTGGGTTGGGTGTCAGAAGTTTTATGGGCGATACAGATGTTCTGATTTTGTTACGATAAGGGACAGTTGTTAGTTGTCTCTTTCGTAGCCAATGGTACTTGTTTTTTAGCAGACGGGGTTGGCGCCAAGTATTCATCTTACAGTTGGTGTAGGGCTGTCAGAGGAAAGTGTGCATCTCGTTTTTGTACCGTGTGAACAGCTGATGTTATGACATATTGGTGGAAAATCAAATCACCATCTGACTAAAGTTGGCCACATCCCTTCTTCTTTCTGAGTTTCCCAACTTCCTCCCACCACACAGCTCTGAGGCACATAGTCGAGCCTCAATAATGCTGACAACCTTAGACATTTTAAATGCCAAACATCAAGCTTAAGGAACACCACGCTACCATATGCCGTCGACCTCTTAAACGCACATTACACAATTAAGTGTCACATTTTGATACTTACTAATCAGATGGACATCCTCTGTGTCATTAAATAAATACACCACTACTTTTCCATAACATTTATATTATATAACCATTACTCTCAAATACAACCGACTATAAACATACATACCATCCACAAAAAAGCAATAAATATTTCATGGAGGTATAAGGTCCCCGAACTCTAGTTGCCTATAAAAGGTATCTCATGTAGACGTAACGGGGTGTGGATTACAGTAATATCAAGGGTTTTGAGAATACATCTACACATACATATGCGACATGTGCACGTTCAAAAGAGGAAACCTTGCTGTTTTAAACATGCACGTTAGCTTTAAAGCATTTCCGACGGAAATACTATGGTTATAGATACCGTGGTGTTACCACAGGCTTATTTTGTATGAAGTATCAGAATATCTTACCGTAATTGACCCGTTATTCAGGGCCGGACCACGGAGGACATGTGGGACTTCTACCAGATCAACACCATTGTGGACGGAGAGATCGTGGGGAATGACCCGATCATCTCTGGCTGAGCATGGGGTCTTCTCTAAGTAAAGACACGAGATGTGTGAGAAATAAAAGCATTCAGAAGCTATCCTTGTGATGGTGTCACTTTTTGTTTAGAATATCCCAGTTACAGTGCCCGGCCACACATTGCTTTTACTCTCCAAGCAGAGGTGGGAATTTTGCGACCTATTTATCATATGTCTCGTTTTTGTCCGTTTTTCTGGTGGAAAGTGCAGACAGAAAATGGGCCATATGATAAAAAACGACTACTGTCTTCCCAACTGCTTGGAGAGTAATTGTTTTATCGTGATGTAGGATATAGCAACCGTGAACTACGTTTAGTGCAAGTATGATTTTAGACCTTTAATATTGTGTCATAGCAAGGCACACGTGATTGCTATGAGTCGACTGGTGTTTGCAAATTGTTCCACCATCTAATAGAATGATAATTTAGTATGCTACGAATCTTGAAAGAGATATATCGTCGTTGACATATGTCAAAACTAGTTTTTGAGGTGGATTTTTTGTCCATTTACCCCGTTGCTGGTACATAATGCACATATAGATACAGATGTAATTATCAAACAGTTTCTTTTTTCTTCTAACTATTGTCAAATGACATAGCCTCCTTTTGGAGAATGCTATTTTGATCGTACATACACAAACTCATGGACAGGTTAGCCTGTGATACTAGTACCGGCGGACGGATATACAGACGCCATTGTCGTCACCACGCAAATACAATTATGTACTGGTAATACAAATGTCCATATTTACACTTGTAAGTAGATACTGACCTTACACTGTTTGCTGACTATTGATAACAATATCTTTATATTTTAAACATTTGTTAATATTTGTCAAGAGATGACCTCTTTCACTACAATACTGTTTATCAACCTGACTATCAGAGGCACGTCATGGCGTCAGGCATTTACCGACAACATTCGCTGCACCACGCGGTTTGGCGAGGCACTGCAAGGTGGCTTCCGTTCTGTGAGTTTTTGCCTTCTCCAGCTAGGAAGGTTATGTTTCCAAGACGTTATGTTTCTGCCTTTGGAATTTGCTGAGCAATCTGTCAAATCTTTTGCCGTGCGGTGGTTGAAGGTTCCTTGGGGAGGTTAATAACTATCACTCGCCTAGTACTTCTACCAACTGAGGAATTTGCGGTGTTAAAGTATAAACCTTATCATGATGTACTAATTGTGACAATGTTTACGAGTGGCTTCTACACAATGCATATCGGTAACACCCACTGGGTCATGGGAAAACACCCATCAGAAAAACCACACACAATTCTCACGTAGAACACATTGCTGGAATATAATACACATATAGATACATTTATATTGATTAAATAATTTCTACTTTCTTCTAACAATTGTCAAACGAGCTACTTTTGGAGGATGCTATTTTGACCGTGCAAACAATAGTGTTGGGGTAGCCTGTGACACTAGTACCGGCTGACGGATATACAAACGGCATTATCGTCACCACGCAAATACAATTATGTAATACAAGTGTCTATATTTGCACATTTATCCCTGCCTGGGTCATGGTATGTAAATACTGACCTTACACTGTTTGCTGACTGTTATTGATCACGGTATCGTCATATTTTTTAGCATTTTTTAAATTTGTCAAGAGGTGACCTTTTCCCCACACTTAAATTTATCAACCTTACCATCAGAGGCACGTCAAAGGGTCAGGCATTTACTGACAATATCAGCACCATGCGGTTTGGCGAGGCACTACAAGGCGGTTTCGTCTCTGTGTAGAAATTTTACCTTCGCCAGGAAGGTTATGTTTTGGTGCTGTTTGTTTGTCTGCGTGTGGGTTTGTTGACAGCATAACTCGCGAAGCTATTGATACAACATTTGGTAAGTAGGTATGTGTCGGCAAAGCGAAGGACAAGTCCGATAATAGACCACATGGTGACTTGTGGTACTGTAGTGGCCTGCTTTTCGTATCTCGTGCTCTAAACATTCTATCGTCATCTTTTAATGGTAGACGGCTATTGGAAGGAATCAGAAGCCATACAATATATCTACATGTACTATTCACCACTAAACTACGGCAACTTTTATAAATAATTCACAAACAAAATTGTTATTGCGTCCTTCGAAACAATTTGAAGCATTGTTCTTTGCAAACATTATGCAAAGAAAATTCTCTTTAGAAGATAAAGGGCCTTAATGTACGTACAGACATCACAACTGAATTGGCTTAATTGCAAAATTAAGTATAGAACCAGAAGATTACAGAAAATTCTGTTGACCTTATAAAAGACGAATTGAACGTATTGGACAATATAATGTAAAGTCATTACGTCATTTCTAAAAAGGCTAGAGGTGGCCATATACAAGGAACAGATGATTCGCATAACTTGTGACGCACACCTTGTTGCCGGACAGGTGTTTGGCAACTACCAATCCGTGGACTTGCCTGCGGCTAAACAAAGAGACAAGTTTCTTGTTTACGTCTGTCAAGACTCTACGATATAGCCAGTCAACCTGTCCGCTCACCCTCAGTAAGGAGAGAGGGGACTCAAGGGGAAGACACGCTGTAGGACTGAGACTAAGTGGGTCTTTCTCCACTCACGGAAGCAATGGCCGGGCGCCTTGTCTTGATGTTTGTGGGGATGGTGGTGGCGGTGGCCCCGTTCGTCACTGCAGCTGGTCTGAGCGCTGGAGGGTAGGTGTACGTTTCCATATTCTTAGAGTTTCACGAAGGCTTTTGATAAAATGTGACGGCATGGGTCTACATGGAACACCCGAATTTGTTGGATCGATTGTGGCGTAAGACACCAACAAAGGTGTAGCAGCAACATTTCAGACAATTGTTGTGTCAGCTAGCAATCCGCGTCACTCATTAACTGTGGTGGACCCATATTCTTATTTGAGGCCGTATCCACTGTGTTAGAAGGTGGAGCCAATCCCTTTCCTTCTGCCGCCTTCTACCTCCCCAACCGAAGTCAGGCACCCATTTTTACACCTGGGCGGAGCGAACAATGTATGTGTGTTGTGATGGACCGTTTTTTCTGTCAAGTGTGTGGTATTTGCAATGAAATCTGCCATTTTTGTCTGCCATATGAAGCTTAGGCATAAGGATGTCAGAAATTAAAGAAAAGATTCTATACAATACCAGAAGAAATTGATATAGATCATGGTTTGGAACTATTGCAACGAATGGCACACCTATTGTATGACAGAAGCATGCAAAAACACAGACCTGTGTTCAAAAGGCTGACACGATTCCTGCATACTGACGGGTCCGGGTAACACGCTCGACTTGGCAGGATACTTCCTTGTCTTAGCGGAGTATCTTCGGTGGGGCGTTATTCTTGGAATTTTTGAAGGAAGTCTGTGCCTTGAGTTCATCGAAAAGAGAATGTCTGTTTCCTCTACGATTAGGATCAAGATGTTGATCTTACTGGCATACACGTATACATGTAAGGGGGACCGTGTAGCGCAGTGGTATTGTAGACGCCTCGTGACCGAGAGGTTGCGGGTTCGAATCCGCCTGCAGTGTTACCGATCTTGTGCCCTTGGGAAAATCACTTTACACGGCTTTCCTCACTATACTCAGGTGAAAATGAGTACCTATCGGCTAGGGCCGTCCCTCGGATAGGACGTTAAATGGAGGTCCCGTGTATGGGGAGAGTCACACCCTATGCACGTTAAAGAACCCCCACACGTGCGATGGTGCGGTGTGAGATGGAGCAAACCCTTCTGTCTGGAGTTGGTGATTCACTTCAAATCACCCGGTTGGAGGCCTGGCGAACCTCCATACCGTATCAGCCACACGGTGATTTACATCCTTCACCCGGACGGGAGACCTGGCGCATACGACAGGGTATGTCACCCCGTAAGGGGCGATATAACCTCGTCGTGTGTAAACATGTCCGATCACGTCCGTGTGTAAACATGTCCGATCACGTCCGTGTGTAAACATGTCCGATCACGTCCGTGTGTAAACATGTCCGATCACGTCAACCCTTGATGTATGTTCGTCTGCATATCTGTGGGTCTGCCGCTACCAGCCCAAAGCTGCCTAGGCAGACCCGTGTAATGAGTTGTATCATTGTCAATAAAGGGGAGAGGGCCTCCGTGAGAAACATTGCTTTTCCTCAGGATATCTCTAAGATTGTAAACACACAGGCTATCCGTACGTGAAAGAACATGCAAACAATGTATGTCAAACGTGTTGGAAGACGAAACACATTTTATGTCGAACTGCTCTTTCTATAATCACGAAAGAAAAGAGCCGTTTAAAGAGGCCATCAAATTCCACCCAAGCTTCCTCACATTCACTGACAAATAGAAAACAGTTTTCCTGCTAACATCACAAAACCCAGACATAATAGAAAAGTTGGGATCTTTCGTCTTCCACTGTCTTCGAAAAAGGAGTCGAACCCAATAACCTAGGATCTAGAGTTAGTTTCTACTAGCTTTAGACTAGAGTAGACACTTGTGATATTGTTTTTACACTGTTTGTATTTTCATGTAACCTGCAATTAGCCCACGGGCAAGAATTTGCAATAAACGTTATTATCTTTATGTAAACGCTTTGTGCGCCCTGGACAGCGATCGCCAAGCGACCGTACAGTGACATAAATATGTGATCATTGATGTCATCGGGAAATGGTGCAAGAAAGTATAACTACGAAGACAACAAAACACACAAAACGTGAAAAACGTCCTTTATCTATGGAATTTGTTGAGATGTCTGTCAAATATTTTGTCTGTCAAATTGCATCGATTGGGGAAGAAGATCTGCAGCAGCACAGAATAGGTCAAGTTTTACTGATCTGATTAGGGGGGTTAAATTGGCAAAAAATCCTCAGTTGATAACCCCATGTAGAAGTAACGGGCGGTAGATATTATAGAAGTCTAAACGGTACATGTACATATGTAACACATGCACGTTCAGAAGAGGAAAATTAATTTCAAAGAAACCTAACTGTTCTAAATATTCAAGGACTAATTATAAAACAATTCCGACGGCCATAATTCTAGGTCTAGATACAGTGGTGTTACTACATTCATATTCTTTTCTATTTGCTTTTGGACAGACGAGGGCAATATGGCACTGCACTCAAGTTGTAGTGACTTATATCAACAGTGCCACATACATAGTGCAAACAGAAGGTAAATATAGTGCTTTTCTTTTACCTCTTGACCAAAGTAGGGTACCCATTTTTACACATGGGTGAAGTGAGGAAGGTAAAGTGCCTTTCCCAGGGGAAAAACAGGGCATACTTTAAAAGAAACAGCCATTGCTCGACAGGGCCCTTTTTTTCCAATTGGGACCTAGTAGTAATTGGGTAGGTGCCGGTGTGACAGCGATCTCGCCCCCCCCGTGATCTCGCCCCCCCGGGGGCGAAATCACTAGCGATCTCGCCCCCCCGGGGCGAAATCGCTAGCGATCTCGCCCTCCCCGGCTAGTGATCTCGCCCCCCTACCTCGCCCCCCTTTAGCGATTTCGCCCCCCCCCCCAAAAAAACGGGTTTATATGACATTTTAGAAGTTGACTGGTATAAATCACAAAATGCAGTTTCAGAATGATATAAGTACACGAGTTTGATACATAACTCCATTCATAGTATCAATAT
>NC_049988.1:13522430-13572713 GCF_000003815.2 Branchiostoma floridae
AGTGACCACAAAAGAACTATGTAATGTCTTTATTAATTATTCAAATATTAGGTATTAATTAGAATAACGCACATTTTGGTATATGCACCTGGCCAAGGGATATCTTCACCTCCAACATGACTGTTTTTTCTAGTATTTAGGAACTGATGCATTTACCTGTGTTTCTTAAGAAAGGTACTTTACCAGTGTTTGTGTATCATTTAGCAACAGCTATATCAACTTGCGCGTAGATAGTGTTTATAATGAGAAACTATTATTCACGTGTGTTTTTGTTAGTGCTTTGGAAATGTTTCCAGTACAAGAAAGAAAACACTGTGACAAATTGAAAACATGACGTATTCCGTACCATAGACGGTGTTGATTTATACGTTCGCAGTAGCACTGTTTTTATGCCACCTCAGCTGCAAAAATTGTCTTTTTCATTTCAATGTCATGTTTGCACCGAACAATATAGTATCGACTTTCGAGGTATGACAGGCATCTTACGGTACGGTAATAAGGTGCCATAAGGTACCAGGTAACACACCATACACGTTACTCCCCAGGTGCAGTATAGTACCAGATAGCGCACCTGTAATATGTAGTTGCCAGCTGCTCTTGGGGGGGGGGGGGCGAAAACGCTAAAGGGGGGGCGAAAACGCTAGTGATCTCGCCCCCCGGGGGGGCGAGATCGCCGGGGGGGCGAGAACGCTGTCACACCGGCAAAACGAAAGACAACTTCGACTATGGACCACCTGACATTTTTGCCTGGTAGCTCTCTCTAGAAGTTTCGGGCTTCGTATCTCGTTCTCTGGACATTCTATCTTACAAACATAGAGAGCCTTAATGTACGTACAGCAATCACAACTCAAAACCCATTATTGGATGTCACAAATTAAGCATAGAAAACGGAAGATTCCAGGAAATATCTGTTGAAGAGGATTTGTCCGTTTCGTCCAGAATGAATATCTGACAAATTGCATAATCGAACGATGTTTATGACCATTAACAATTTAACTGGTAATTGTAAAAGCACATTCTCACCCCGTATTATATAGTCTTGTGTTAGATAGATTAGTCTCACAGAGTGGTTGCAGTTATATAGCAGAAAATACCATACGTTGTGCCCTGTACGATTGTCGTGCAATGAAGATGATCATTTTCTCATTACGTCATTCCATACTTCATACTTTATTCAAAAGATGTGCTTCGCAGCCCCAAAACGGGCTGAATTATGCAACAAATTCACAGACTTCAAGTGTCCACTAACAACTGATTGATTCATCAAACTTTACACATTAATGTCGAGAGTCTGGGAAACAGCATTATTCATGTGACCATACACATTTAAAAATTGAATACTTAAAAGAGATAGATCTGTATATACAATATAATTGGAGAGTTCTGGTGTCCAATTGTCTGGTAAACAATATTTACATGCCCTGGTTGTGGAGTTCTATCGCCTGATACAGAAACGACTTTTGCAATCTTTGAGTTCTGCATTTGGGCACAGTCACGTGGTTTTGGTTCCGTAGCGCCCGTCCAGTCTTGTGTAATCTGGTGCTAGGAACCATGGAGTTGAGGGGATGTTTGGCGTCCTGCATTTGACTGAAGAGAGTTTTCACGGCTGACTCTCGTCTCTCCTGAAGGCTGGGGAGAGGGTTTGTTGGAACACTGTCGTTGTTGATTATTTTTGCTGCCCTTCTCTGAACTGGTGCAACCAACATACACGACATTAGCATACTCTAGAACAGGTCTTATAAGGGTGGTGTAGACTGTTTCTAGGTCCTCCGGTGGCATCCCACCTCTTTTGAGCATGCGGAGAAAGTAGAGGCGTGTCGACCCTTTCTTTGCCATGTGAGTGATTTGGCTGCCCCAGCCAAGGCTGCGGTGGAGTTTAAAACCAAGGTAAGTAGCGCATTCGACAACCGGGACCTCCTTGCCTCCAAGGATGAGAGGAGGGGGAGCAGGAGCATTTCTTGAAAAGCAAATTCGTAGCTCATAGGACTTATCACCGTTCATTATCATATTGTTCTTGTCAGCCCAAGTGTCCAGATTAGTGGCTTCTTCTTGCATAGTTGTGTCACTTGTAGCAGCGTTGCAGGGAATGGTTCTAGAAAGTCCGATGTCATCTGCGTAGCCGATGTTGTCTGTTGCGTACAGGGTTGTTCTTGATGACATGTAAACAAGGAAAAGATATGGTGATAGGACTCCCCCCTGCGGTACCCCGGATGACACGTCACGCCAACTACTATGTCGATCATTGGCGACTACTCGTTGTTTTCTGCCTGTTAAGTAGCTGTGAATCCAGGCCAACATCTTAGGTGGAGTGCCACGGACTGCCAGGAGTTGAAGAAGGATTCCGTGATCCACTCTGTCGAAGGCTTTCGACATGTCTGCCAACAGCACGCGAACCATGGATGTGTTACTGTTGTTCAGGTTTCACAGCCAGGTTTGATAAGCTTTGACGAGTGCGAGTGTTGTAGAACATTTGGGCATATAGGCATATTGGTCTTTGATCCAGGGTTGCATCATGGGCAAGAACTTGTCCAGTACAAGTCGTTCGTGAACTTTCCCTAAGGAAGAGATAAGAGAAATCGGTCTCCAATCTTTCTTGCTGGTGAGGACAGCCGTTTGGGGGATAGGGCAGACATTTGCCATTTTCCAGCCAGACGGCATGATGCCAGCGTTGTAGGAAACGTTCATCAAGTGGCTGACGACAGGAGCTACGTCCTCGCAGTAGAGACTCAGGACCCAGTTGGGGATGTTGTCCGGTCCGCACGCCTTTCCGTGTTGCAAGTGTTTCAGGTTGACTTTCACTTGGCAAGTCCGCTACTTGGTTATCTGAGACATCAGTCCAGGTGGTTTTCCCTTTTGACCTTTGAGTACGTCCCAGCTAAGTATTTACAAAACGCCACCAGTCTCTGGGTGTGTCTTCTTTAACGTTGCTATGCACATGTCATAGTGCTTTTTCTTCTGCGTTCGTATAAGACGTTGGATGTGATTTCGCAACTTTTTCCACCTGTCATCAGTTTTTCCATACTTCTGAAACACTGATTGTCTCTCTCTGACTGCTGCCTTGATTGTCTCAGTCATCCAGGGCTTGTCGACGTTGCGAATTCTGCTCGACCTGAGAGGTGCACAAGTGTCCATCATAGTATGCACGATGTTGTTGAAAGTGGTAACTTTCTCATCCACTGTCTCTGCACTGTACACTTCAGACCAGTCCGTGAGTGCCATGCACCAAGGGCTTCTTTCCTGTCTTGAGTGATCAGGCGACGTTTGATCTTGGACGGCTGACAGCGAAGTTGATCAGAAGACTTCCAAAAAAGGCTCAAGGTGGTCACACAGGGAACATATTATTCGCATATCCTGTCACGTACACCTTGTTACCCAGACACGCGTTTGGCAACAACCAATCCATGGACTTGCCTGCGGCTAAACAAAGAGACAGGTTTCTTGTTTACGTCTGTCAAGATTCTACTTTAGTCAGATAACCAACCCGCGTACCCTTAGTAAGGAGAGAGGGGACTCAGGGAGAAGACACGTTGTAGGACTGAGACTAAGAGTGTCTTTCTCCACTCACGGAAGCAATGGCCGGGCGCCTTGTCTTGATGTTTGTGGGGATGGTGGTGGTGGTGGCCCCGTTCGTCACTGGAGCTGGTCTGAGCGCTAGAGGGTAGGTATACTTGTCCATAAATTGTACGCCATCTTATGATTTCACGAGGCCATTTGATAAAATATGACGACATGGGTCTGAATGAAAGGCCCGAAAGTGTTGGATTAATTCTGGCATAAGCCACTAGGAGAAAAGACGTTGGTACGTTTGCAGCAACATTGCAGCTAGAATTCCGCTTAACTGTTAACTGTTATTAAATTAACTGTTAATATGGGTAAAATGCAAAGGTAGGTAGATAAAAGTAGTCCCATTGTCGTTTTGAAGTCGTTATTACATTTACAGTGTGTTGTATTTACCTCCCCAACCGAAGTCAGTTTCATTTTTACGCTCGGGTGGAGTGAACAAAGTCGTACGTGTACAGTGCATTTCCTAAGGGCACTACGACTACATCTCGCCAGGAATGCCAGGAATCAAATCAGTGACCTCTCGATATCTTGTCTGCTAGAACAGCCACTCGGTTCATTATCAGACGACGTCTTCGGGACGTGTGTAAACAAAAGAACAGTTCAACAACGTCTTTTGGTGGTGCGATTTTCGGCGAGAGTAGGACAAAAACGGCCGTTGATAATCTACAACATACTTTTCCGTATGAAAACAGCTGAGTTCTGTACGTAAAACACATTCACGACGGTCACAAGAATGTCTTCAACTTGTTGCCGTACGATGTGTGACATGTCGACAGGGGCATGTATGTATGTATGTATGTATGTATACATGTATGTGCTCATTCATGTTCAACTGTGATAACAGTTCTGTTTATGTGAAGTGCGTGGTGTTAACAATCTGGTGCCTTTTTCGTCTGCCACTTATGGTATATGGCTGTCCATGGGCGCCCTTTCATTGCGTACCCAACCACTAAACTACGTGCTTCAGAAATAGAAAATAATAATGCCTCTTGCGAAGATCCGAAGAACGGACCTCATGATTGACATAGAATATCGGTAAAATATGTTTTGGAACTGTAACCCCGATCGACACACCAGTATGACAGACGTATGCAAAACAGGTGTTTTGTTTTGAAGACTTGTAGGGTTCCCGCATGCCGATAGGTAACACGCTTGAATTGACAGGACACTTCCTTGTCTTAGCACAAGAAACACGAACGGCAGAATAACAGTATGACATACAGAAGCGTGAAAAAACACAGACCTGTGTTCAGAATGCTGACACGATTCCTGCATACCGACGGGTCCGGGTAACACACTTGGCTTGTTACGATACTTCCTTGTCTTAGCGGATTATCTTCGGTGGGACGTTGTTCTTGGAATTTTTGAAGGAAGTCTGAGCCTTGAGTTCATCGAAAAGAGAATGTCTGTTTCCTCTACGATTTGGATCAAGTCGTTGATCTTACTGTCATACATGTACATGACTACATGTAAGAGGAGAGGGCCTCCATGAGAAACAGTGCTTTTGCATAGGAATTTGCGGTGTTGAAGTGTAAACCTTATCATGGTGTACTCATTGTGGCAATGTTTACGAGTGGCTTCTACGCAATGCATATCGGCAACACCCACCTGGTCATGGGAAAGCAATGGCACCAAACTGCTCACGGAAACCAACAGTCAGAAATTGAATTCGTCAGTGACACGCACAAGACAGAGGTGATGCCAGGAAATTTAGTATGGGGGTCGATATATTGCCAACCAAATTTTCACCATGTCAAGCTCCAAAGGGGCGACGATTCCATGGGGTTTTGGAGGCATACTCAACCGGAATATTTTTGAATTGTCGCCCTCTGAAACGATACTTCATTTTGCGGAACAATTTTTGCCTGGAGTTCCATGCCATTTCTAGTAATGAAAAATAAACATGTAACGTTATGTAAGCTTGTTTTGTTTTTTGGCTACAACATGATACACGTCTTGACATGTCTGCCATATTTTGGCGACGCGTCAGGGAAGTACAGTGGTATTTTGTGTTTGCAAGCTGCCAAGCACTAATTTATCCTTACCTCCAGTGCCCATGTGTGCTCCCGCCGGACGGCGTATCTGCAGCCTTACACGGTAACGGAGCAAGCAAGCAGGAGTCAGCGATACACCGGTAAATGCGACGGATGGTTGTGGAGTACCCGTGATTGTACCAAGTACAGGTCAGTCTCACAGTCTTCACAACTGCTCTATGCATAAAAAGACAGTGTCACACTCTTTATCTTTTGTAAAGTCAACTAGAGATGGCTATACTATATCCGAATTTCAAAGAAGTCGCCACTAGCTACGTTGATTTGCCAGTTGCCGTATGAATAATTCTTACGTCGAATAAACAGCTGGCTACGTATCGTTTGAAAAAAAGTTCATCCAGAATATTGATATTGGAAGGACTTACACTGGATATTCGGGACAAGCAGCGTTTAATGATTATACTACACGGCAGTTATCTATGTTAATGTCTGTTGGTATGTTTCTAGGACCGTGTACAGTGTGCGGTACAGGCAGATGCAGCGCACGGTGTACCGGACTGCCTACGAGTGCTGCACCGGCTGGCGGCAGTCAGGCAGCTCCTGCCCGATACGTAAGTTGGACACTTTGCATTTTAATTCATTTCAGAAGGCTAAAACTCCATATACGTGTATTGAACTTTCATCGAAACCTGTCTAGCTGAAGACGGAGTAATAGGACGGTAGGGCTACTGTATAATTGTAAGGTAGAATGATAGAGAAAGACATTAACTCTTAATGATATAAAATTCCATTCAACTCTAAAAAAAAGTTTACCGTTCAGCGATCTGCTCCAGCGCGTGTCAGAACGGCGGGGCCTGCACTGCTCCTGGCGTCTGTACCTGTACTGCAGGTTTCACGGGAAGCCGATGTCAGATAGGTCAGTGGTGTTTTTTTCACATTCACCCGTTGTGGTCTCAAGCATGTGGTGTCTATCTCTCTACGTCTGCTTTCCAGTCATATTAAAAAAAAAGATATCATGAAGATCTGGTACTGAAAATCATTGTAGATTTTTGCTGTTTGGTGTTGGTCTCATTTGTTTGGTGTTGGTGTACTATTGCTTACCTGAACGTTCATCCTTGACAGACAAGAATGAGTGCTCCAGCAACAACGGAGGCTGTGACCAAACCTGTACTAACACCAGGGGGAGCTACACCTGTTCCTGCCGACAGGGATTCGTGCTGGACAGTGATGGACGAGGGTGTTCGGGTGCGTCTGTGTGCTTACACTTTAAGAAAAGTACTTTGTCCAGTTGGCACTACAGATAGTACAGATGAAAAAGGAATAAGTATTGTATTATTTCATCATGTATTATACCACAGAAGACCTCTTTGGATTTAAGATTTAAGATTTAAGATTTAAGATTTAAGATTTAAGATTTAAGATTTAAGATTTAAGATTTAAGATTTAAGATTTAAGATTTAAGATTTAAGATTTAAGATTTAAGATTTAAGATTTAAGATTTAAGATTTAAGATTTAAGATTTAAGATTTAAGATTTAAGATTTAGATTTAAGATTTAAGATTTAAGATTTAAGATTTAAGAGTCCTAACAACAACACCTTGCCACATGATCAAGAACGTTGTTTCTTAATTCTAGCACGTTTTTTTCAATGAAATATAGAAGGTTTCGTCGAATATGTTTAATGTCACTTTTGAAACTTTGATAGTGATTTTCTTATACTTCTTTTATATTTTCTACCCAGACCATGACGAGTGTGCTGCGGGTGACCACGGGTGCCAGCAGCAGTGTCAGAACTCTCACGGCGGCTACAGCTGCGGCTGTGAGGACGGCTATGAGCTGGGCAGTAACGGGAAGACATGTAACGGTGAGTAGGGCTTTTCCACATCACACAAAACATCCTGAAAGCCCTACATCACATTTCCAAACCGAGGCACGGCCGGGCAGCTTTCGGGAACGAAAAGTTTTTAATAACAGACACAAAACTACACAAGACGTAAATAGAATACTCTTGGGCATACTTATACATGTCTATCTTAAATTTCGTTTCCAGTTTGGAAATGTGACGTTAGTCTAAAAGAAGTAGAGGTACGTGTATATATACACTTAGTCTAGAAGGTAGATAGATGCATCGCTATGTTGTCTTTGTGGGCGTCTTTGTGTACTGTGCTAAGTTCGCTCCCTGAGATTAGGAGATTTAAACTTACTGTCTGTTGTTCCAGATATCGATGAGTGTGCCAGCAACCCGTGTAGTCAGACCTGTACCCAGAATGCACCGGGGCACGGGTACCAGTGTTCCTGTGGGGACGGCTACATCCTGGGGGACGACGGGACATCCTGCGAACGTGAGTGTTAACCTGAAAATAAACCGTACAATGTGCCTAGCAAACTGTGCCCATAAAACCATGATACGAACAGTTAATGTTAGTTACAATATGACTTACGTATCGGCGGAAGGAGCTTGGCCGTTCACTGAACAAGTGCTATCAGTTATAGCATGGAGCTGGTAGCATATGGCTTGGGAAGTTGATAGTAGAACAGTCTTTTAAACATGAAATGAGTGTGAAGAATGGCTTCATCTTTTGTGTATAATCTATCATGTACACGTTTGCTTCAAATACAAAATTATGGTTAACATGCTTTTACCGTGAAAATTCTGATCTCTCTTCTCCTGACAGCCCAATGCCCACAGGGCTGTGCTAACGGCGGACGCTGCGCCAGTCCGGGCGTGTGTGAATGTGTGGACGGGTTCGCTGGAGATGCCTGCCAAGAGCGTAAGTACGGTAACCAGGAGGGGACCGGCGTCATCAAACAATGCGTACTGGAAGATAGATTTAGACTTACACTGGTGTTTTAAAATCCTACAACGGCTGCACCTGTGCGATTGGCTGTAAAACTTGGTAGAAATTACTATAAACTCTACTCTACTTCGCTCTTGTTATTTTCTTCAACCTGCAAGCGCCAAAAAATGGGAATGCCTGATAAAATATTATGTTAATTTTCTAATCGGTCCAACATCCGGTCCACTTAATTTTTTCAGGTCCGGTTTTTCTGGACCGGTCCAATAAGAAAAACCGGTTTTGTACTGGTACGCTGTACCGATACCCAGCCCTAGTGACAATACTTTACGTTTGGGACCGCATTGTTAGCAGCGTCACCAAGCTGCAGTGCAAAGTGAACCAGTCATCATTGCCCTGAAGAAGGTGGCAGACGGTCACCATTTAAACGTCGGCAGTTATGATACTCTGATATGCTACTATTTTAGGCTTCAGTTATTTACCTACCAGATTAAACAATTCTCGAGCTATCCAGATGACGTTACGGTAAGTTCAAGTGTCTGTAACAAGAAAGTCATTCATGTAATTGTAAGCATTTTAAGTACTAAATTTCTAATACGATTTGAATTGCTGCACAGCTGTGTGCGAACCTCCCTGTGAGAATGGCGGAGTCTGTGATGCCCGGATGTATGCTTCTGTCAGCCCGGCCTCGACGGAGATCGGTGTGAGAATGGTACGAACAACTTCACAATCTTGTACCTTCTTATACTGTAACATATTTGTGGTGCAAAATATACACGCTTTTCTTCCTCATTGATGACAATCTAAATGACCAACCTAGCTTGTCTTGGGTTATGGTATTTTGGGTAATGTCAAGGTGACCGAATACGTGTGCGTTTTCAGACATAGACGAATGTTCGCTCAACAATGGCGGATGTGCACACAACTGCACCAACGAACTGGGTTCCTATCGCTGCGAATGCCGTGAAGGCTGGGTATTGGACGGTAACAACAAAGGCTGCTCAGGCAAGATTTTCCATACTTATTACCTTCAACTGGAAACCATTCTAACAATTCGAACTTTCATCCAACTGAATAGTGGATGATTAAAGTCATTCTTCCTTTCCCGATGGGTTAGACACTACTTATGGTCTAGAGACCTTATTCATATTCTGCCTTGGAGGATATGTCGTATCAACTTGTCTCGGAGCATCACTTATTATGTATTTTTTCAACCACGCCCCCATGCAGATCATGACGAATGTGCAACCAACGACCACAGCTGTGACTTCTGTCAGAACATGGCGGGAAGCTACAGGTGTTACTGTCCCGATGGCTACCTGCTGGACGACGACGGGAAGACGTGTGTCGGTGAGTGCTATGATAACTAATGACGTCTTGTTGTTTTGTTGCTTATTGTGGTGGGTAACTACGTTATGACTATGCGACCAAGTACCAGCACATGTTCTTGCTGGTTCCCCGGTTTGAAAATCCATTTCTTTGTACTCTTTGCATTCTGTCAAGCTGTCAAGTCATCGTGTTCATCATTGACTTGATACGGAATCAATTGGTTTTCATCACATTAGATATCAACGAATGTGCAGGCGCCAACGGTTGTGAAGAGATCTGTATGAACACCAACGGCAGCTACGCATGCGCGTGTCTGCCTGGGTTCTATCTGGATGGAAATGGACTCAGCTGTCTCGGTATGAGCTTTTTTCCCTTTTTCCTCCAAATCAAAATTAGCTTCTCTTCTTCTTGCGAATTGAGTTAGAATAATTCATTTCCGTTAACTATCCGGTCGTTATTCGTTTGCTCATTTAGAATCTGACATTTTCTCTCTGTGAAATCTTATACACTTTAGTTATTCGGCACAAGTGTCAATGTCTCTTAGTTACATTTAGCATCCATTCCTCTGACTCTTGGGTCTTCTTACAAGATCTAACCCTTGATAAGATTGATGTAACACAAACGAGCGTTTCTCATTTGCAGACCATGACGAGTGCGCGACCCACGACCACGGGTGCCAGCACCAGTGTGTGAACGCCCGCGGGTTTTACAGCTGTGAGTGTCACGATGGCTTCATGCTCCAGGACGACCTCAGGTCTTGTGTTGGTGAGGAAAAATTGCATTCACATTATCTCTTTTGAAGGAATCTCTACACCGTTAGAAAATCCTTGATAACAGTCAGAGATATCCTATAATCCCGAAATGTACTATGCGCGTGACAGAACATGTGCGTGACAACACAAGAAAATTTCTTTGTTTTTCTAGGACCGGAAGTTGGCACCATATACTAATGAGTTTTCTAAAGTTCATCCAGGAATGGAAAAGAAACAAACTCTGCTACTGCTTGCCGCATACTTGTTTTGAAACTTGAGACTTAAATACTGAATGGTTTACCGACCTGACATTTATCACAGCAAGTTTGTCTGTTTAACGTTTTACAGACATTGACGAGTGTGCTGCAGAGGAGTCCCCGTGTGAGCAGATCTGTGAGAACTCTGAGGGAGGGTACCAGTGTCGGTGCGAGGACGGGTACCAGCTGAACCCTGAGGAGCCTGGACTGTGCGAGCGTGAGTCATTTGAACCAGCATTCTTCGTATGTGCAATGGACAGGACTTTCAGAAATGAGATGGAGACACCCCTCATTCACCATAAAAAGTCATGTACAGGTCAGGCAAACAGGTTGCCGAACCCACCGGCAAGTACCTGTTTGCCTGCTCATCTGTCGAAAAATCGACAGGAGAATCCAAGACATGAGACATTTGTAGTTTTGGTGGACACGATGTGATTCATGCATATTAGCTTATTTTCATTAGACACGTCTAAAATGCTTAGAAGAAACAATTAGATTTTGCTTTTTGAGACACATGTGTCACTTTGGTTGCGGATATCTTATCATGCATAAGTTATGTACTTATGCCATACGTCGCCGAGTTTTTTTTACAGCATTCTTGTTGCTCTTTGTTTGAACATGTTGCAGCTGTCTGTGATCCCCCTTGCGACGTGGGAGGGAAATGCACTGCCCCCAACGAGTGCCGATGCTTTCCAGGATTTGCCGGGACCTACTGCGAAATCGGTGACTATATACGTCTTTGTATATGCATATATATTGCACTCACATCGGCTGTCTACACTTTAGTGTCATCAACATTTGTCAATGTATAGCTCAGAAATAGGCTGTTATATATTGGCCTTGTTTAGTATCTATTTCTGTATATCAATCTTAGGAGGAAGGAATAAAAGAAGTAATATTGCCTTTCCTGGACAAGGTTAATAGACAAACGTGTATAGACAAAGACTTAAGCCGTCGATTAACAGTGAGTTATATATATATATATTTGTGTGTGTTACAAATGAACACATGCACATCTCTCTGTTAACAGACATTAAAGCAAGGCTTATCCAATCTGGAGACCACTGGACGAAGAACTCCACCGGATGCCAGTGTTACTATGACTACTCCCGGTTTGACTGCCCCTGTTGTGTGGCTGGCGGCTGCCAGTGCACCCAGGTACATGTACACAGCACTCTTCACTGTCCAGTAGGCATTGTCCCTAATCAGAAAGAAATGCATTATTCTTCCATTCTTATTATAACGTTATATTTAAAAAACAGCATCATCACTAGTCGATCCCCATAAAGCTTCAAGCGGCGTATCTCCCAAATCAGGCAACAATTTAAAGTTAAAATGTATAATATTTGTTAAGATATGATTGACACCAAGTGACAATGTGACTCGTTGTATTCCCCAGGAGCAGTCTTTCCAGTGCGTGCAGTGTGGGTATGGGCACAAGTGCGGACTTCTGGACGACAGTATGTTCCTGTTTGTCTATCTATTAATGATAATCTATTTGTCGATGTACACAATACGAGAGTTACTCAAGCAACTGGATTGGGTATTTGTTAATTTGCTTACTATTTTGTGTATCTGAAATATTTGGTATCTTATATTAAAGAATACTAACTTCGTGTGTGTGTAAAACGTCCTTTTTTAGCTGGGGTAGACGCCTGGACGCTGTCTGAGACCGGCTGTCAGTGTCCCAGAGACAACAACATCAACCTGACCTGCCCCTGCTGCCAGAACCGGGGCTGCCCCTGCACCAACGTGCCCGGCCGCTGTACCCAGTGTGGCAGGGAGAAGTCCTGTGAGGGAGGTTAGGAAATCATGTTTGTGTCTTTGTTATAAAGTATGCCATATTATAGAGTATACAGACGATTATATATCAATGCATGATAAAAGAAGCAGTCTGACAGTTGAGTTGCCCAGGTTACAGAAATTTTGAAATACTAGTTGTAGTAGGAGATAGAGCAATATCTATAGAATCATCTCATTTCCTTTACCGGGGCTATGTTGTTGATAGCACAACTATAAATGAATTGTCATAAATATTGATATGTGGCTGCATGGGTGCATGATTAGATTTTGGGTCCCCTGGTAGCTTTCCTAGGTACTGCATTGGTCTTCCCGGGTTTGCTATCTGATTGCAGTTTGTTTAGTGAAAAATCAAGTATTGGTTACCTAGTACTTAGCATGGCTGCTAAATGGCAAGGCATAATTTGTTACCTCCATGAAATGTCATGGAGGTTATATTTTACCCCGCGTTTGTCTGTGTGTGTGTGTGTGTGTGTGTGTAAACAAGATAACTCAAGAATGGCTGGGTGGATTGGTTTCATACTTGATGTGTTGGTAGGGTGTGATGAAAGCTGGAAATGATTAGATTTTGGGCCCCCTAGCGGCTTCCCTTGGTACTGCAGCGCAACTTCCTGGTTTGCTATCTCGTGTTCTGAGCAAGCTATGGTCACGATTTTGGGGTGTTACATAGCTCTTGTGCTCAGAAATAAGTGACATAAGTTTGGGCCCCCTAGCGTCTAGTTTTGGGAAAGCAGGGGCATTTTTGTCAAAAACTTCTGAAGACGATAACTCAAGAAGGGAACAACGGATTTTCATCATTTTTGGTATGTAGGTACCTTAGACAATGTTTTACAAGATAAAATACTAATTATGCAAAACAGGAGTACATTTGCATAATTAATGAGGATATTCTATCATAGCCGTTTTTCAATGTATCTCTTGTTCCAGACATGCTATGGTCTTGACATTTTGGTGGTAGATAGCTTTTGGTGTCGTGACAAAGTGGGGCAAGTCTCAGCTCCCTAACATTTAATTGTGGAACTGCAGGGGTATTTTTGTCAAGACACTCCAAAGGGGATAAGTGCAGAAAGAAACGACGGATTGCCTGCGTTTTAAGCATGCGGGTAGCTTAGGCAACGATGTTCATAATGATATACATGTTATGCAAATGAGGACTTAATTTGCATAATTAATGAGGAAACGGTATAGTTCCATTGTTTTCAATAACTGGACCTCAATACATGTAACACTTGTTAATTATGATAGGTGGAATATAAGCAGATACCAAATATGGTAATGAGGAACTTATATGCATAATTCATGTAAAAATTGCAAAACCACTTATGATTAATAATGGGAATTTTATAACTGTGACAGGTGTACGTTAGTCAATGATGAACAACACCATGCATAAATTATGTTAATGTTAGTCAATTGCTTGAAATTTACGAAAGCTCTAAATTTTCATGGAGGTATGAGGTCGCCGAACTCTAGTTTTTATTATTTTGTGAATTTTCTGTTTCAGAAGACGCCAAATAGGACTGCTAGAAGTGATGCATCCGGGACCTTTGGCATGGTTTGAACGCCGTGACATCAGACTGGCGACATTGAAGTAGAGTAGATTTAACATATTCAAGAACAGTGTGATTCCTACATACAAAAAACGGACATCTGTGTGCCTATTTATATAATGTTTGCAGTTTGCATCATATAGTGTGCATATCAATTTAGTTTAAAAGGTGATGGCGAATGTATGAGTCATTGGCCTTTGAACAGACATGTCTGTAATATCCTTTACTAGTTTGGGAAACCGAGCAAGAAAATCACTGGAACATTTTCGCTGATTTTGGAGTCAACTCTACTTTAACATTTACACATTATCTCTGATAACTATTCATTTAAAAACAAATGCCTGCTATTCGCCACTATTAAACACGTAGGAAAGCCTTCGTCAGTACACCTGTATTTTAAAAACAATGTTTCTACCTTATTACTTTAGCAGTACTCTTCCAAGTTTCTATCTCGGCACTGTATAAGAATTAAAGTTTAGCATTATACCAACTTTTTACTATCATAGCCAAGATATATATTTATATGTAGTTATACTTGATATATCCCTAAAACGTTGTAACATGATCAGAATAGGTGTTCTTGTGTTCTGCAAATTTGGAACAGAATTTTGTCAGAAAAAGATCGCTTTGTAATCCATTGAAGGTTAATGATGGCTGATAGGTATGAGAGATATTCTTATTTGGATGTGGATTTCGGATCATGTTTTACAGTTTTAAGCAAATGCAAGTGTGTTGTAAAATGGAGAGTGTCGTTATAGAATCTTGTATAACGCATAAATAGACGAGAGCTATTTTTCACTTCATGGGAGTCTAACAACTATGCTATGCAAAAGAAGAACGTATCTTTATATTGAACGCACGTTTATTTTTACAACGTGAGATGGTTTATACATGATAAGTCTGACGCAGTCAAAAATTGAACTAACACCGCTACCTGACTTTCTTTGGTCATGATATCGTCCTTGGTGTCATCATTATCTCCGTGGGGCCTCCGAAATCTTTTAACTTCACTGTACCATTCAGTAACTCTACTCTCGGAGGCACGTGAAAGCACCATGTATGTACATGTATTGACAACAACAACATCATGCGCCCTGCAATACAGATTCGTCTCTTGTATCAAGGTTTGTTCGAACCCTTAATTGCTTAAAAGCCAGTATCGGTAGCCTAATCTCACAACCTAATCTCGTCAGAGGTGGCCACAGTACTGGTTAATCTGCATGTGGATAACCGTAGCCCCACCAAGCCCTCCTATGGGGTTATGGATGGTAGATTTTGGGACAATATGGTGAACAGTTGGCTGGAAAAGTCAATCCGCGGGTAAGGTATCATATCCACCTCACGAGGACAAATGTTACCCTATATATGGTGGCCAGACCTGGTAAATCATTTCCTCTGTAGCCAGCGTATTTAGTCTGGTAGGGACTCAAACGTCTGCGAGCATCGGATTGGTGGGTATATATCAGCTATGGTGTCCAGAGGCGGACATTTAATGGGGTAGAAATCGCTTAATCTGCGTGGAAAATGCGTTAAACAAGAGAATCCAATTATCTTGCGATGTTTTTGAAAACAACTCAACGTAATAAAGTACACCAGTGTTAGATCAAGGCACCTTTTCTCTCCATACATGTTTTTTTTTTTCAGTTGCAGTTGTTCAATGTATCCAGATAACAGCATCACCATGCTGTTAGGGACGGATGAAGGGGGCACACTGATAGAAAAGGGCGGCCCGATGTGCTACAGAAAGAAGTATGTGAAGCACTAAGGCCTGTTTATAAGGTCTACGTCACATTTCCAAACCGGGGCCCGGCCGAGCAACGAAAAGTATGATATAAAAGATACTAAAGTACACAAGACGTAAGAGAAAAGTCGTGGGCATTATTTGTGTATATTTTTACGTATACATTTCTATTTTTCGTTTCCACAAATAGCCCGGCCGGGTCCCGGTTTGAAAATGACGTTAGCCTAAGCCCCAAAATGTACCAGTGGAAAAGTAACACCATAAACTGAGCAACTACGCAGTGAACTTGAGCGAGGCATTTCCATAATTATGTCACTTTTAAAAAGACTTAACTGAGCCATGCAATGAACGGTAGATAATTAGCATATCGTGTGACGTACACATTGTTGCTTGGACAAGTGTTCTACATCTGCCAATCCGTGCACTTGCTGGCGGCTAAACAAAGAAACAGGTTTGTTGTTTACGTTCCGGTACGTCAAGACTTTACGCCGTAGTCAGCCAACCTGTGTACTCCCACTCAGTAAGGGGAGAAGACTAGCTGTACGGCGGAGAGGGTCTTTCTCAACTTACAGAAGCGCTATAAGGTGCCAAGATGGCGGGTCGCCTTGTCTTGATGCTTGTGGGGATAGTGGTGGCTGCGGCCCCGTTCGTCACAGGAACTGATCTGAGTGCTAGTGGGTAAGTACACCTTTCCAATCACCTTCTTAGATACTGGGTGATAGTAAAAGATAAAACGTAACGGTGCAAGGACAAGGTGGTCGTGTGGTTAGGGTTCTTGGTTGAGTTAGGGCCTAATTCTAAAGGCTCTTGGTACGAATACCTAGCAGGCCTTGGGAAGAGACCCTACTCCTCAAACGACTCAGGTGAACATGAGTACCTTTCTTCTGCTAGGGACGTCCTCTTGTATGGGGGCGTAAAGCCGGAGATCTCGTGTTTGGGAGAGTCACATTTACCGAAAAGAGTAAGCGTCTGTCCCGGTGTTACTGGATCAAATCTTACAATCCAGTCTTACGCAGTTTGTATATAATGTGGTGTGCTGTACCTGAAGTCGGTTTACCTGTTAAGCAAAGCAAATAACAGAGTGTCTCGCCTTGAACATATAAAACTGTTCGAATGTACAATTTTGGCACAGGCACTGAGAACAAAGACAGCCATGTAAAGTAAACGTTTTTGGTAACTTGTTTCGAAGTTGAGAAAGCCTATCCTGAATTCTAGATTTAGTCGTGTCACAGCAAAACACTCCAGTGCTTACAAGTAAGTAGTCTAGGGAAAACCAGAGAGGTGAGTAGAGTTACAAATACTTCACACACGGCAATAATCGCATTATGCGGTTGGGGAACATAATGTCTGAAACATAACAAGTTTGTTTGTGCCGCAGCGAGTACATGCAAAGTGGTGTGCGAAGAAGATTAAACTCAGCACAACAAGACTTGGGCTTCTGCTACACTGTATTGTACATGGCCACCCTTTGCCTTTGCAGTTAAGCTCTTACAATTAAAACCGCAACAGGTCGTGCATAAAACAAGGCGGATAAAGAAAAGATTTGCAAGAACGCAAACCATGTTATACCCGCCGGCACCACAGGATTAGTAGCGGACCCGACCAGAAGTTTGAATGTTAAGGACAAGAGTACATCTAGTTTAACTTCTCATGACGATTCCATTATATCTTGTTCGGTTGTGACAGTAACAGAATCTCACGTCGTTGAAAATTGTGTTATCTGTACCCCCAAGATTTTCTTGCAAGAACGAAAACATTTACTTGAGTATGGCCAAAAACCTACTGGATTTCTGACTCTTTCTCCCTCTCCCTCTCTCTCTCTCTCTCTTCCTCGCTCTCTTGGTTGCTCGTTTTCTCTCTCTCTCTCTCTCTCTCATTCACTCTATGTCCTTCTCCCTCTCTGTGATTTATAGAAAAAGACACAAACTCTCAACATCTTGACAAAGAAAGAACAAAGAAGAAAATGTATCTAATCCATACCCGAAGAATTTGCCTCATAATCGACCTAGAACATCGGTAATCGATGTTGTGGAATTGTAGTTACAAACGACTCAGTGTAGAAAGGATATTCCTGAACGCGGTGATGTATGAAAGACGCGTGCAGAAAACAGGTGTTCTGAAGGCGTGTACAGTGCCTGCATACGGGGGTAACACGCTCGACCTGCCAGGACACTTCCTTGTCTTAGCGGATATATCTTCTGTGGAACGTTGTTCTGAGAATTTGTAAGGTGATCTGAGCCCTGGGTTTATTAAAAGGAGAGGTCCCGTTTGCTCTGCGATTAGACCCAGGTACAGCCTTGCGTGCCTTCGAGAAATACTGAGAGCATTATGGTGAGAGGGTGGGCGCCGAGAAATGTTAGGGTGGCAAATGTCATGTCTGCTAATGTTTTACAGCACCCAGGTGTGAATGTGACGTGCTTGCTCTTACTACTGGCAAGAAAAGAGCCTTTGTTTCAAAAGGCCAACAAATTATCCTAGAGACGGACATGCGACATTTCTAACATTTTAACGATTTAACGACTCTGACCCGCCCAGTACTTCTAGGTACAGAGGAAGTTACGCGGTTTTGTCATGATGTAATCAGTGTAGTGATGTTTACAGGTGGGTTCTACATAATACATACTACAACACCCACGGGAAATGGCTCCGCCTGAGGATTGATCTGATCTGTTATGGGGAAACAATCAACAAAAAGAAATGACATGAACTGCTCAAGTAGAAAGCCACATTCTTTACACACCTCCTTCACTTCATCCCCATGATGTATGTCATGGAGGTTGTGTTGTGTGTGTGTGTGTGTGTGCGTGCTTGTATGTGTGTGTATGTATTGTGTGTGTGTGTGTGTGTGTGTGTGTCTATCTGTCTGTATGCAAACAGGATATCTCAAGAACGACTGGGTGGATTGGTTTCAAATTTAGTGTGTTGGTAGGGTGCGGCCGCGGCAAAAACGGGAAATTATTGGATTGTGAGGCCCCTGGTGGCTTTCCTATATACTGCAGAGTATTCATATGCAGACCACAAATCCTATCGTCCCCATTCACATGACCTTGGCGTGCCTTAATAGCATTACGTGAACCAGGCCTAGTTTCGATGGAATGCTGATCTAGTACTTTGTAAGGTGATCTGAGCCTTTGTAAGGTGATCTGAGTTTATTTAAAAGGAAGTCTCTGTTTTCTCTGTACTTAGGTCACTACCCCGTGTTCTGGGGAAAGAGGAAACTCAGGCGATGTGTAAACTCTGCCATGATGTAACCATTGTGGTAGTGTTTGGGTTCTACAGAATACATATCGGCAACACCCATTGGAAATGGGTGCGTCTGAGGATTGATGTGCAATGTGCAAGGGTTATGTGTGGCAGGTTGTCCCGTGTAGCATAAGCAGCTGTCGCCGCGTGACTGTGAAGCACAAAGTTATGATTGGTGGTTTTATTGGATATACATATACAGATACTGATCTTGCAGATCATGGAAAACAGTGGAGAGACGTGAAAAATCTGCCAAAACAATTACACAAACCTATAGATAGGAGAGGCCCACATTAGAACAACGCATTTCTTCATGTACAAAATGCTGTCTTGAACACCCCTATACTATGGGCATGATGTTCCTTGATAATCTTACAAGACCTTCGTGAGACCCCTTCTTGACAACAATGACATCATGTAATGTCCTTAGTAACAACAATCCTCCTACACACCGTCTTGTTGTCGATAAGTGTTTCTGCACTGTACTGTCTACCTAACCCGTAACGACCTGCGGAGGGAGGGGTGCACAAGGAAACGCCACGCTTCGCTTCGCTCTTTTCACTCCATTTTGTTGTCGGCAGGAGTTGTCGACCTGAACACGTTAGGCTTTACGGTACGTCTTTTCACCTCCTAGAGCAAATACAAGGAATCGCCTTCTGATGAAAACAAAAGACACGACTCAAAGAAAGATGTAGCACAAAATGCGTTGCGTTCTAAAAAAAGATGGCCTACTATTTCCAAATTTCTGACAACTGTAAGCCATTTCTAAGCTTCTGACAATACAGTAGATTTACAACAAATACAACATAACGTTATATGAGTATGGGGACCGCAAATAAGAGACATGGTTTTACTGGGCTTGAGTATTGAGTTTTAGATTTCCACAGCACCAATCATATTGTAAAGAAATCACAATAGTTCACAGGTGGCGGACGCGCGTGTGCCATTGAGCGTTGCATTTGTCGGTTTTCTACGGAAATGAGGGTTTGGGGGGTAATGTTGAGTATTTGCGCACTTGTTATCGGTAAATAAACCAAGGAATGTACACAGTTATGCATGAATCGTGTCTGCGAATGTCTCGCTACGTTTAACGTGTTTTATACAGGAAGTATCCAGGGTGACATATGATGTCATTGCGGACATGTTGATAGACGAAATGACTTTACAAGGCTTCTTTCATGAGCAGAGCGATGTGAGGTCATGTGTTTGAGCAATGACGTGCGTTAGATACCCCAGCAACAGATCTAGAGTTACCATGAATTTGTCAACGTGTGCAAGTCTGACTATGTATTTATAGAGTCGGCCCAATCCTCAAGAACTTTCGGCACAATCCTCAACAAATTCAATACACTGGGTGTGAACGACGCCCTTCATAGAAAAAAAACATACCTCCCTTATTTTGGGCGGGGGTCATAAATTTAAAGGCGCGGTCACATGGGTCGTACGTTCGTCGTACTATCTTGATGCGGTAGGATTTTCAAGCAGGCTGTAACAGAACTAACCACCGACAAGGACCTAAGACAGCCTTTTGTGTTGCAAGACAGTTGTACTCTGAAGGAAACATTCATGGTTGTCCTCCCAAAAACGCCTGAAGTTAGCAATCGTACGACGACCGCACGACCTTTGTGACCGTGCCCTGTTTGTGTACATCTCTTGACCGTTTCAACAACACCTGTTCAGAAGACCGTGTAGGAACAACCTGTCTTCAAATAACACCTCCGTTAAGAGCGAAAATAAATAAGCAAGTGACTGGTTGTATTTACATTTAAGGCATCCGACAACATGGCCTGTGCTAGCTGATTTTCATTACGATGTTGCACAAAATAAAAGCACGATGGCGAACACGTGTCAAAACAAAATGTAATTATCTTGAGACTTTGCTAATTCGGAAATTCACACGGGAGATTTCCGCTCAGATCTGTTGGGCCTATGAAAATAAGTGTACTAGTATTAGTTTACAGGACATGACATACCATGATAGAATGTCGCATTTTACTAAAATAATATCTTTACATAACCTAGAATCCAGTCACTCGTGACTTGGCCTACGTAGCTAGCGTGGGTTCTCTACGGGGCAGATGGTGCTCTCTGCCGCCGGTGTAATCATCTATACTCTTTAGAATTTTCACACGATAGGACCAAAGAGGTTAAAAAAACCTTCTTAACCTCCTTGGTAGGACTTTTCCCAGTGGCAGTTTATAATTAATTAATTGATTGGTTATTCGTGGCTGGCTGGATTACAAGATCTTTTACATAGCTCTTTCTGCCAACTCAGCTCAGCAGAATAGCACACTTTCAGACCTTTCCGATGCTGCCGTCACACGGCGCGTGTCTGTGGCAATATTTGTTCCTGCTTGTTCTGCAAGCCGGGGAATGCTTTTCCTTGTTGTCTCACGAGGCCGCTTTGTTAGCGCAGTGTTTACCTGACGGACAGGTGAAAGAACAGAACAAAGCAGGCAGGCGGGATGTTATGTCAGCGCAGTCACGCCTCGCAGGCACCGCCCCGCTACATTTCCTCTTACGACGGCACATCTATTTTTGACGCCGCATTACAACAGAAAAATGCACATTTTCAACGTTTTCGCTAAGTTCAATTTTAAAGACTTGTCGTGATGACAAACGCTGTGTTTGAAGTATGCTGAACTATGCTGACGGTGTGCGCTAATGGGTATGTTGATTTAGACGGACGATGTCTTAGTCTTACCCCAGTAGTACGGAGTGCCTGCAGAGGATATACAAAAATCACACGACCGGGTCACCATTGATACAAAATAACCAATTCATGCTCCTATGCGATTGTACGAGCACCAGGCGTTATCATTTATCACTTGTTATGGACCTTCACACGTTTTCGAGGTTAAAAGAGAGAGATACACAAGTGACATAAACACATAGCACGAGTGTGCATAATCATTTCTAATGCCAAACTTGGAGCTACTAGTACATGTTGTAGTAACTTACCTGTATCATTGAGACCATGTCAGTTTTGATCGCATAGCACAGTTGTAACGTAATATTTTTACCGCCATTATTTTCCCATTTGAAACATGTCCAATTTTTTGGCGACGCCTCCGGGGCGGAGAAATTTTTTGTTTACCAGCGCTCATCTCGTCTACCTTTCAGTGCCCACGTGTGCTCCCGCCAGGAGGGGTACCAGCAGCCCTACACCGTATCGGAGCGTGCGTCCAGGACACAGGTCTACTACAGCAGCTGCTGGGTGTTCTTTCAGTGTACCAGAACAAGGTCAGTCTCACAATGATAAGGAAAAGCGGAACATGGGTTATTAAGTGCAAAACAGCGAATAGATAAAAGATAACGGATAATATCTGCGTTTCCAAAATCATATACAGTTGCTTGAATAGTTGCTATTTGGCATATCTTACTACCTGGATGTCTAACTTTCATCAAGGAGGTTTTCATCCACACAACAGTATGTCGCTCTATGAGCGTTAGTGACCTCAAACGGGGGTATCGTTTCTGTCTGTGTTTGAAATCGCATTTCGAGACCCTTGTCATGGATTGTTATTCTTCGTAAGGAGGCTATGCCCACGCGACAAAAACAATGATTACTTTACGGAGGTTTGTGTCCTAGAGATTCTTGTTTTAAGTTTGTTGATGAGAATAGTTTCATCAGGTTGGTGTGTTACTGTTACTTGACTCTTTTTTTCACACAACCACTGCTTTATATCCGTCGACGTTTTGATGACTGTCTGTCACCTTCTTCAGAGCAATTTCACATTGTCTGTTGTTTCCAGGACAGTGTACTATACCCGGTACAAACAGCAGCAGCGCACGGTGTACAGGACTGTGTACGAGTGCTGTACCGGCTGGCAGCAGTCAGGCAACTCCTGCCCAACACGTGAGTTGGGGAAATTTACAGCATCGTTTCCATATACCTACATTGAGATTTGATCCTAATTTACCAATTTACACGGCTAAACATGAAGGACGGAAGTACTACTACTTGTATATTTATTATGTATAACGTTATCAAGAGTTAATGCCGCATAAATTTGCAAAAATTGTATCTAACTGGCACTAGAAAAGTAGCTACAGCAGCTAATGGACTTTTATCTCACCATCCAGCGATCTGCTCCAGCGCGTGTCAGAACGGCGGGGCCTGCACTGCTCCTGGCGTCTGTACCTGTACTGCAGGTTTCACGGGGAGCCGCTGTCAGACAGGTGAGTGATGTTAGGTAAATTATTTTACCTTCGCCAAGAAGGTTATGTTTCCGGTGCTGGTTGTCCGTTTATGGATAGCACAAACCGAAATGTTATGGATGGATCCTTGTGATGTATGTAGGGGTCGGAAAAACTAAGGTTAATTTCCAAAATTGGCCTCCTAGCGGCAATCTACACTACTGCAGAATAAGTGGTTTAGGTTTAGGTCACCTACCGGATTTTGTAATTGATCGGACCGACTGTGTATGTTTCAAAATTTGAAAGAGAAAAGATAAAGAAAACAGCTATGTTTTTTCACTTTCATTTATCATATTCTCAAGTAGACAAAATGCCTTCTACCTGTCTATGCTTGCTCTGCAATGCCGTGAAAAGACATTAGTAAGATCTAGTATTGAGATTTTAGTGACGTTGGTCATTTACTTTCACCTGAATTTTTCTTGCTCTTTCTTTCTTGTGAATACGATTTCTTAAATATTCATATTTGGCAACTGACAGACAAGGACGAGTGCTCCAGTGGAAACGGAGGCTGTGACCAAACCTGTACCAACACCAGGGGAAGTTACACCTGTTCCTGTCGACAAGGCTTCGTGCTGGACAGCGATGGGCGAGGGTGTTCGGGTGAGAAAGAAAACTGTTTGCCTTGGTAATATAAGTTAGTGTGGGAATTCTTTTTATATTTCAATACGTAACGTTAGATATATAAAGAATACTATGGTGAGTGCACTGGCAGCTGGCAAATTTCTAAACCCATTGTTTTTGATAAATTTGTTGCACTGCTGATATCTGCCACGAGCTTATGTAGTCTATACGATTATCTTAATGTGCCTGTAAAAAGGTTTCAGAATCCTAGCAGTTTTCAGACATAAGTTTTCAGAAATTGTAGTCAACGTCGCCTTTAAAGCCTTGGTTATGATTTATTCATATTTTTCTGTTTTTTTTTTTTTCTTCTCAGACCATGACGAGTGTGCGGCTAATGACCACGGGTGCCAGCAGCAGTGTCAGAACTCTCACGGCGGCTACAGCTGCGGCTGTGAGGACGGCTATGAGCTGGCCAGTAACGGGAAGAACTGTAACGGTGAGTAGGGTTGTTTCACATTTCTTGTACTGCAGAAACTCATTCCAAGAAACGAGAGACTTAAAACTATGCGTATATCCTTCGTAACTAAAACAGATCTACCTCTTGAAGCGCTCTGGGAAGTAAGGGGAAGTTCAAATATCGTATGCGACAATGTTTATCAAAGAACTCTCAATTATATGGTGTTGGAGATCAGGTAAATACGATTGCTGTGCTAAGTAAGGGTCCTCTGAGTAGTTACTACATACTTATCATGTCCATTGTGTTAAGTTTGCTTCATGTCCCTAGGTATCACATATGAGATCTAAAATTCGTACGCGGTTTGTTCCAGATATCGATGAATGTGCCAGTAACCCGTGTAGTCAGACCTGTACCCAGAATGCACCGGGGCACGGGTACCAGTGTTCCTGTGGGGACGGCTACATCCTGGGGGACGACGGGACATCCTGCGAACGTGAGTGTCACGTGACCCGTAACTATGACAACAGGTCGGGAATCAGGCTTCCTTGATACATGGGAACATGTTAAAGAAAAACTGGCAAAAGTCACCTATTACGTATATGTTTTAGTCAATGAAAAGCTTACGTATACATTTCCAAGTAGTACACGATAAGGCAGTTCCACAAAGTAGAAAGTGACTGCACTTCGTAACACCCCACTATTTCAGAGTGTACCGAACACCCCAAACGTTTAGTATGTGCTTTGCTTAGATAATGGTTTCATTTCTCCTTGCAGCCCAATGCCCACAGGGCTGTGCTAACGGCGGACGCTGCGCCAGCCCGGGCGTGTGTGACTGTGTGGACGGGTTCGCTGGAGATGCCTGCCAAGAGCGTAAGTACGGTAGTCCGATAGGGACAATCGTCAAACCACGCGTAATGTAACATCATGATCATATCTCTATTTTGCCGTATCTAAGAATTCTCAACATAGTAATACATCAGCACAAATGATGAAACAGGGATTAAGCGCGACACAATGATCTATTCGTTAGGGCTGATAGACTTCATTCATCAGACTAACAATACGCGCACACAGAAAACCTTAAAAGAGCCTCTTACATTATTGCTGTATCTTTTATTCTTTCCCTGACAGCTGTGTGCGCCCCTCCATGTGAGAATGGCGGAGTCTGCGATGCCCCGGATGTCTGCTTCTGTCAGCCCGGCTTCAACGGAGATCGGTGTGAGAATGGTAAAGCTGCAAAACCATTTTCTTACATGTGCTTACATCACATCTTATTCACTAAATCTTGTTTGAGTTTATGGTATGAAGGGTGTAACAAGAATGAAAGGTGACCGACTACGATACGCGTTTTTTTTACAGATATTGACGAATGTGCGGTCGGCAATGGTGGATGCGCACACGAATGTGTCAACGAACTGGGCTCCTACCATTGTGAATGCCGGGACGGCTGGGTCCTGGACGGCAACGGCAGAGGCTGCTCAGGTAAAATTCTTCATCACTTTTCTTTAAACATTGGAAGTAACGTTTTTTGTATTCTATATCGAAGTAAATATTATGTCAATGTGTCTCTGATTATCTCTCATTTTCATAGTACAATGCTTAACTTTCTTCCAACACCAAGGCATATAGAAATCGGATGGTACCCAGGCAAAGAAAGTTAAGCATTGTACTAGGATTACTACCAACACAGATGAGCTGCCATTATAAACAGTATCTCATTTTCAATCACGCCCCCATGCAGATCATGACGAATGTGCAACCAACAGCCACGGCTGTGACTTGTGTGAGAACATGGCGGGAAGCTACAGGTGTTACTGTGAGGATGGATACCTGTTGGCCGACGATGGCAAGAAGTGTGTTGGTGAGTGCTTACACAAAATTATATTTCAATTCACAAAACTATATCTTACTTTTGTTGACTGGCTCGCTAAATCCTCGCTGTTTCCTTTGTTTTACTAGTAGATTGAGTGATTTTGACTGGTATTTAGGTGATCGAATTTATAAGATTCCTGTGTGCTCATTTTTGTCGGTCTACATGTACTTTGTATCTACATCTAGGACATGTACGAACGATATCCAAACACACACGTATTTGGATTGAACAGTTACATTTTGATAAAGTTGTTCTTAACATTGACTTATAATGTTGACGCATCTATAGATATCAATGAGTGCGAAGGCGACAATGGTTGTGAAGAGATCTGTATGAACACCAACGGTAGCTACGCATGCGCGTGTCTGCCTGGGTTCTATCTGGATGGAAACGGTTTCAACTGTCTCGGTAAGACTGTTTTTCGTCATTCAGTTTTAATGCCTAAAATTAGAATTGGTTTCCCATATACGCATGGTCGTTCTCAACACTATCTCTTTTGGTTTACTACTTTCGAACATCTGATGTTTTTCCAAACACATAAAACAATATTTATCGATACTTAACAGGTGAATTCAGCTCAATGACCACTACTCAAGCTATATTTAGAATAAAGTAAAAAATTCTCAAATTCAGCGTGTTAAGATTTCATCCGTGAACACTCCACGCCAAACAACTCATCCCCTCACAGTAGCCCAGTATGTCAAATGTCCAAAAAGTCCAATTCAAAAACAATTTAAACGGCAGATTGATTATACAACCATTTTGAATGGGATGACGTCAGTTTGATGACTAATCAGGCACAGAAATTGGCCCAAAATGCTGTTTTGGATCAAATAGGAACGTCTAAACCCTGCAACGTTTTATCATTTTAAGATATAAATTAAATGTATATTACACCTAAATTTCCCCCAGACAAGGGCTTTTACAAGTTATAGACTAAAAATCTGTCCTCATGCGTATATTAGTGACATTTGCCCTTGAAATATTGCATCCGTTCCCTTTTACTCTCGCGTAGCCTCGCGAGATCTAACATGCTGTTCCATTTGCAGACCATGACGAGTGCGCGACCCACGACCACGGGTGCCAGCACCAGTGTGTGAACGCCCGCGGGTTTTACAGCTGTGAGTGTCACGATGGCTTCCTGCTCCAGGACGACCTCAGGTCTTGTGTTGGTGAGTATAACCGGTACTAAAGATACGTATGTTTGCTAAAGGATGAGCAAGCGTTTGAATATCCTTGACGACCTCAGGTCAGGTCTTCTGTAGATGAGTAAAAATCGTATTGACAATACCTCTGTTGAAGGAATCTACACAGCGCCATAAAATCTTGGATAACAGCGATATTCCTTACCTCAGGTCTTGAGTAGGTAACAAAAATGGCAAAACAATACGTCTGTTTGCTAAAGGATGAACGAGCGTTTGAAGAGTCAAAGCGTTTGAAATATTTGACAACAGCGATATTTGATACTAAGCATGCAACGCCAGGTTGAACTTCAAACTGATGGTTGAACTTCATTCTTGTTGTATCTTCACTACGTGACGGCACATCAGAATTTCTACTTTTGTTCAGGTAATTAGTGCCCCCGAACTGCTGACATTTCCAAAGTCACGTTCTAATATATCAGATGTTAACCAACCTGCATGGCGAATCTCTCAAACAAAAGCCGCCTGACTGAAGCTTAAGATAAACTTGGGGTCTGAAGCTTAAGTTTAACTCATTTGACATTTGATGACCTGCAAATACTGATTATAGCCACGCATGTCTGAAAGTTAAGTTCTTCAAACACAAACACAATCTTCTCACCTGTTGACGTCTTGACAGCTGTAAGCTACCTTTTCGGTCAGTTCAGTTCGGGCCTCGTGGATACAAAGTGAACTACAAAAGACGAACTTATATGTAATTTTGTAGTTGTGATCATGCTGTTCTGTAGTATCTATGCCTGCTACTGCCAGCAAGAACACAGACTCAAACGTGCCTGGGGTTATAATATAAAAATGACTAACCAACCTGATGAAACCAAACAAGTTTGTCTGTTTAACGTTTTACAGACATTGACGAGTGCGCTGCAGAGGAGCCCCCGTGTGAGCAGATCTGTGAGAACTCGGAGGGAGGGTACCAGTGTCTGTGTGAGGAAGGGTACCAGTTGAACCCTGAAGAGCCTGGAGGACTGTGCGAACGTACGTTATTTGAACATACTTTATAATTATCAAACATAATTCTTTATCATACTTGGTTTGTGACTCCGCAGTAGCCATATTGCCAATTGATCTGATCGTGTCCGAAGTTGACTTTTGTTGAGCGAAAGACATATTATCAAGCGTACTGATTGGAGTGTGTGCTTAACATGCATTGTATATGTTACTTGTCATACATTGTACCTGATGCAATCGTCGTGCAATAAACTTGACTTGGCTTGTGTATGTGTATGTGTATGTGTATGTGTATGTGTATGTGTATGTGTATGTGTATGTGTATGTGTATGTGTATGTGGCCAAAGACATTACTACCATCAAAATAACAACTGTTCTAGGTTGCCTTAAGCTTCTTTTTAGCATTAGTTTAATTTTTTTGTTCTCATGCGATAATCTGTTTCTTCTTTAATTGTTGTTCAGAAATTTTTGTCAATCCTCTATTTTATTCTTTTGTAGCTGTCTGTGATCCCCCTTGCGCCGCGGGAGGGAATTGCGCCGCTCCCGATACGTGCAAATGCTCTCCAGGTTTCGCCGGGACCTACTGCGAAATCGGTGAGTATTGTAGACACATATGTATATTTGTCGTCCCTCGTTTAGTCATCATCGTCAAACACATTGCTTTTACTGCACATTTTCACAATTGTCAAAAGAGCCAAACATGTCATTGCTACTATGAAAGTTTAGGTTTATACTGTGCCTTTGAACGGCGGCTAGCTATACGTTAAATGTCAAATGAACACATGCACATCTATCTGTTAACAGACATCAAGGCAAGGCTTCGTCAATCTGGAGACCACTGGACCAAGAACTCCACCGGCTGCCAGTGTTACTATGACTACTCCCGGTTTGACTGTCCTTGCTGCGTGCCTGGTGGCTGCCAGTGCACCAATGTAAACCATTATTCCTATATAATTATTTTTCCATTTTACATACCAAAGTCATCAACTGAGGTACAAACTGCTCATAGCCTGGGCTAATGACGCTGGGCCCCAAGGAAAGCATGGATCTTTAATCATCATGGAAGCTCATCTGTGTTGGTAGTAATCAAAGTACAATGCTTAACTTTCTTCCAACACAAAAGTATTCACGGTCTACTGTCACCTTCTTCAGGATCAATACTGATGACCGATCACTTCAGAACGTAAACTCGCGAGAGTTACAGACACGTGATCTTATTAACACGTGATCTTGCGGATACCTGACGTTAGCAAAAGTATAAGTCTTTGTTTTCCATTCTGCAGGAGCACCCTGACCAATGCGTGCAGTGTGGGTACGGGCACACATGTGGACTTCTGGACTTAAGTAAGTTGCTGCTTGCCTATCTATCTATGCCTATTTGCTTGGTTATTTATTTATTGTTTCCCTGTTTGAAACGCACAGTTGTGGTAGCTTACACGAATACTGACTGTACGTTGTAAAACGTCCTAAACTTGCAGCTGGGGTTGACGCCTGGACACTGAAGGAGACCGGATGTCAGTGTCCCAGAGACAACAACATCAACCTGACCTGTCCCTGCTGCCAGAACCGGGGCTGCCCCTGCACCAGCGTGCCCGGCCGCTGTACACAGTGTGGACGGGAGGCCTTCTGTGAGGGAGGTTAGGAAACAGTTTTCGTGTCTTCAAAAATCAGAAGTAGCTGCAGTAGTAAGAAAAGCCGCCATGGGACCAAGAATCAACCTAGATCTTCGTCTTCCTAAGACCTACCCATACAACAAATATCATCACAATATTTAAGTTTCTCAAGTTAAGCTAACCAGAAATATCTTGAAACAGAAACAGACACACAGGCATATCAAAAACGATGCCTCTATTTTTCATACAGGCAATAGTACATGCTGTATGGGGGTTGCCTTGATTACAACATACAACAAGGAGAGATATCTGGGCTCTGATATCTATGATTTCTATCGCCTCATTGCAGTTTGGGCTCATTTTTCAGCAATCAAATAACGTTTATCAAATACCTTTAAGCACTTGTCCAAGTGCCTTTTAAGCACTTGTAGGATAGATTTGGCTAGCTGCTCAATTTTTTTAATACTTTAATACGAATTTTTTTCAGATGGCCCCGAATAGGACTGCTAGGACTGAACACCCAGGACCTTTGGATCATATGAACGTCGTGACATCAGACTGGTGACCTTGAAGTAGAATAGCTTTACCCTAACCAAGAACAGTGTGATTATTGCGTGCACAGAAAGTACGACCCTTCACGTGTCAGGAACGTTTCGCAATATATATTTTTGCAATGAATATAGTAATTCTTCTAGTGTATCTACATCTGTACATAGATACAGATTATCTTTAGTGTTGGATTCTTTAAAAGTCATGGACAGACATTTGTGTGTTGTCATTCACAAGTTTGGGAATTCTAGATGAAATTGCAGTAACTTAGTACTATGATAATTCTGTTTCCCACTCGTTCTAATCTATTTTCAATCTTATTGTTCAACTTACTAACATTGTCTCTGAAATTCTTTGACATTAACCATCTTTCAGTAGCAACTAAAGGGGGGCATACATTTTGTTACTTCATTATATTTTTTTCATTCTGACCATGTCAAACTGGTTTCTACCATGTATCTTAACTGAACTCTGAGTTTCTATCTGGGTATTGTGCAAGAAGTTTATCATTATATCGAGTTACTACCATAGCCAAGAAGTTATATCATTGATATCGTCTTAAAGCTATATAACATGATCATAGACAGAATATATTTTCCTCTGCATTCGGTATTCTACAAATTTTGGACAGAATTCTGTCAGAAAACTATGATAGTTTGACAGTTTGAAAACTTTTAGCACTGACTTTGTAACAGTAAATTTTTAATAACATTCTGAGCTGATCGAGAAAAGTTATCAGTAAATGAACATCCGAATTTTTTACCAAAAATATGAAAGAAGTTGATTGAAAAATTTGGGGGTCATGTTCTACAGCTTTAAGTATTGCACGTGTGTTATAAAATGGAGGGTGGCCTTGCTGCACCTTGTATGTACTTCATGTTGTATAACGCTATCTAATGTAGACAAAATCTATTTTCACTTCGTAAGAAACTTATGACCATGCAAGAGTGTTCTACAAAATAAAACGTATTTTCATATTGATTTTTGAATATATTTTGATACCATAAACATTAATTAAGCTAATTAATTGATTGATTGATCAATTGATTGAATAATTGGCCAGTAAAAGTGTAAAAGCGCCATAGTCTTTGAGGCATATAGGCACTGGGACTTTATACACCGTGTCTACAACACGTCAATGATTGATAGAATGGTATGTCAAATATTCTTGTGATTTTCTGGACTTGCATGGCCAGGGTAACCCGCTTCGCTTTAATAAACATATTGATCTCCTTCACATGTTTTACTGGAGTTTTGTGATTTCCATTCAATATGTTAAGTACGAAGAAACTGAAGTACATTTATCCATTACAATAGGTAAGGTTGGCATGCATTCATTGCAACTTTGACCAGTGAAATTACCCTGATGGTGATAGAAACCCGCTGTGTACGCACTGTTTAGGAAATAAATCTTGTCCTCGCACTGTGGTGGTTACATGGCCAATAAACTATGTGTCCATTCAGGGTTGCTTACAGAAAAGAGAACAATACATTCCTCGGGGTACAGTGGGTCTACATAAAGAAGAGATGTTAGGCTTCGGTGGATGTCACGCTAACGCTTGAGTTTGCTATTTACTCACTACGGTTGAACGAAGTTGCCCTTCGTTTACTAAATGGGACAGGGACGACTAGTTTCTGTAAATTCGGCTTACACGTCAACGGATAGCTGTCAGACCTTGACAACCATTCAGGGTCCAGTCACATTCGTCGTGCGACCGTCGTACGATCGCAAACCAGCGACATTTTCTAGATAGTCTTGCATATACTAGTATCCAGCAAAAGTCAGCATTCTTATAGCGAGAAAATGTTGTCTGAGATCCTTGTCGGTGGTTGGTTCTGTCACAGCCTACTTGAAAATTCTTCAACATCAACTACGTCACATTTCCAAACCGGGGCCCGACCGGGCAGTTTTCCGGAATGAAAAATATGTTATGAAAGATGTCAAGCTACACAAAACGTAAATAGAATAGCCGTGGGCATTATTCACGTATATTTTTTCGTATATATTTTTCTTTTTCGTTTCCACAAACAGCCCGACCGGCCCCAGTTTGGAAATGTGACGTTAGCCTAAGTCGGACAGGTAGTTCGACTAGATGATGATTATGGTGGTGAATATGTCATTCACTTACTGCGTGTTGTTCTGTTTAAATAGCTCAAAAGCACGAAAACCGACTGCAGCGGGGGATTGTTAGCTCTGAAAACAAGTGTTTACTGGTACATGACGTTAAGTTCGGCTAATCCTTGCGACTTAAAGTACAAACAACATTATTTGAAAACTCTTACGCGGTCTTCTGTTTCAAAACCCAAGCGTACACAAACTCATTAGAGCGATGAGTTTAAACTCATAAGAAAACAAGAACATTTTACGGTTACCTGGCGTCAAACGTCTGACTGAGCCATAGGATTATGTCTAAAAACAACATTATTTACAAATTATGACGTATTCTATCCATAAAGCTTTAGGACGATGAGACCACGAAACCCCATTGCAATGGTGGCTTACTGCTTATAAAGAGGCGAATTTCCCAACAAATCGAAATGCTTAAGACTACTTAGCGTAAGAAAACTCACGGCAACAGTGGCTCCACGTAGATAATAACACAAAGACATTCCTTTACTATAGGCTAATGTAAAATGTTTGAATAAGGCATGGGGATAAACTTTTATAAACCCTGTCTTGAAAATACAAAGTTTTAGCTTAAGGACGGTTAGGTCTCAAAGACGTGTTGTAACAGCGGTTTTCAACTCCTAAAATAACCAAAATCTGTTGAGTACATTCAAAGCCAACTTTTTACAACTCAAAGCTGGAGGCTTACAACAGGATAAAAAACGGATTCATCGCAGCAACTATTCAGCAAAGATAGCTAATGTCTGCTTCCCTCAGTTGAAACGGTCTTACGTTTCATACAGATCGATTGACAGATATCAAATCCATCCATGCTTCTCATGATTCAATGACTTCAAAGAAACTAGGTGAGAAAAACAAGAAAGAATGAAGAACCCGTCACTTTTTGAAGAACATTATAGTAACTGTATTCATGCGTGACTGATGGACTTCTTTAGCAAGAAAGAATGTCTGAACCATTGCCTTTAACAGGGTCTCAGCGTCCCATTGATAAAAAATTCCGTCCATTCTTTCAAACAATTCCCTTGCTGGCAAAACAAACACCCAAAGACAAGTCCAAGTTTGAAAAGATAGAGTACAGAAATGATTTTACCTGTAATTGTTTTAAAGCACACAAAAGCTTAGCAAATGCACTTAGACTGTTGCGTAGCGCTTGGTAAATCTGATACGTTCATAATTTTTTAAAAATGTTTGTGAAAAAGCGCACGTCCCACAAGACGGTATGTGTTACACCACCCGCGCTGTTACCATGCCACTGACGTCTTTGGAACGAGGTATGTTTGTCGTTACGTTCTCGCTTGAGTTCTCCTGAATTCCTCGCGCCCCACCTTCCGCGGGGTTTTAACAAGCGACGATTCATTAGTGTCTTCGACCGGAGAGAATCACCTGACGGCCGGCACGGCAGCGGCAGGTCTTCCGTACGGAGTGTGAGGGAGTTCAGTCGCAGGGGATCCAGCTACACCATGGGCTCGCCTTGGATAGTGCTCCTCCTCGGAGCTGTATGTGGGCTGGCAGCGGGAAGTCCTGTACATGTCCTGCACGTCCGTCAAGCTGCAAGTGAGTACTTCAAGCTTCTAACGTCTTAAGAAATACTTATTTTAGGATCTGTGCTCTATGTATTGTGTTTTTTTTCTATGCAAGATAGTGGATTGGGAGGATAGTCATCTTGCCTGGTTGAAATGCTATAAAATAAAAGTGGCGTTGCGTTTCCTGTTAGTCAAAAATAACACAGGTTGACTAAAAACACTCAGTGTGTTTGCTGGTTTGAACAGTTGCTGGTTGGAACACCCTGGAAGTGGCGATGTGCTTTTCTTGCGAAACTTAGCTGCGTTGCAAAAGGGGAAACAGATCATTTTAGTACGTTGACAATCTAAGACTTAATGTATTTGTTTGCAGCAATCGTAAGAGCACGAAATGCATCAAAATAGCACATCGAAATGCACAAGAACATGAAGATATGTTTTGAACCCATGCAGCAGAAATAAAGTCCATTGTTGTTTTATCTAATAACAAGCTCAATAGGGTAACTCTTAGACGGCAAAAACAAACCAGCCTGTCTGTAAATATGTCCTAATTTAACCTCCCTTCGTCATATTTAAGTATAATAAGAATAAAATTGAATTGCACCGTATAAAGAGGATCATAGTCGAGATGTCATAGCAGAGTTAAACTACGGCGTCATTCGAGTGTTCACATTGGCAGAATTCATCATACAGCTACTATAAAGTTTTCATACATGGACTCAAACATTTTGATCTGGAAATATTTGGCGTTACGTGTGCCGCAACTGGTAGAGCGTTCGTCTCGGAATCGAGAGGTTCCGAGTTCGATACCTGCCGTGCCCCCGACGCTGTGCCCTTTGGAAAGGCACTTGACACGACCTTCCTCACTTCACCCAGGTGTAAAAATGGGTACCTGACATCGGTCGGAGAGGTAAAAGAAGACTACCTTTACCTTATGTCTGTACTGTCTATGTGGCACTGTTAATATAAGTTACTAACTTGAGTTCAGTGCCACATTGTCCTCGTCTTTCCAAAAGCGCAAGCAAATAGAAAAAAAAATGTCGTCCTGCTTGCCGTCCTTCAAAATCCAGTCACATCCCGGTTTGATTTAAAAACGCCCGTGAGAGAAAATTTATAAAGCTACTTAATACATGCGATATGCAAGTAGGTATGTCCCTGAAGCAGATTCACAGTTCAGATCATGGAGATCTCGGTTTAATTCTACGTAGGACATGTCGATTGGGGCTGCACAGTCTAGAATAGAATAGACGAAAATGATGGTCCCCTGTTCGAGGAGGTGTCTCAAGTACATTAAAAGGGGAAGGGCAAGCAACTCATCCATGTAAAAACATACCCTGTTACTAAAACAGCAACCAAACTTGCTGCCCTACATGTTTGTGCCAATGAGCACCAGAAGGGTCCAAACAAAGGACGGACTCATGCAGGTTTGTTTGACGTATACTGGGATCACAAGAGGCACATTCCCCCTCTTAAGTTTGTGTTCCACCCAAACATTTTTCATGACAAACAGTGCTAACCCAAACGTGGAAGGGGATTCCTGTTTGGAGACAACCCAAACAGTGCCACTGAGGTTTTGTCCAGAAATAACGTCTGTTTGCTGTGATGTGTTTCCCCATTAAATACGGTAAACGCCCGGGCTTCACACTCCCGTTAGTCTTTAAAAAGCAAAACTGTGAAACATCGCAAACGTTCGAGCTATCATGTCTAAAAAGCGTGCTTCTCTCATATCCGACTAAATATCGGAATCCTACTTACAAATAAATATGTGTACACGTTCCAGCAAACGTTGGAAAACGCTTGAACATGAATAAAACAAATGGAAAGGGTGGGATTGGTAATTACACAGTCAAACACCTTGATCACAGCAACATAACACGCTTTTGCTGCAGTTGGTTAAATGTTCTAAGAAAGCAACCCAACCCAACCCAACCTAGACAGCCTCCTACTATACATGTGAGAGGTTTACCCAATTAATAAGTTGACTTGTGATCGTTGCCCCATACCTTCTAGTAAAAAGCTTTTCGTGACGTAGTTGTAACTGTTATCCCGTTGATCAAAACAAGCAGAACAACTGTTGTATTAGAACAAATTATTTCGAGTAAGATCGTTGTCTTTAACGGATATCAAGGCAGCTTATCCATTGGTTCATCGTGGCATCATCAGCTCACTTTTGCATAAACCCAAATAATCTGGTAAAGACTGGATGGTAAATACAAGCTCCAGAAGGTCAATAAGAGATTTTTTTAACTTCAAAAAGGGCTAATCTGCCATTTTGCTGTTTAATAATCAACCGTGTCATAAACATACATTGCTATGGTGACAGTAGGACCATTGTTTCACGTTAAGAGCTAGTCAAACATGACACGGTCTATAAAAAGTAAGCGCTTCGCCCGAATGACGTTTTCTTATCTGTGCTGTCGGTGAGTCTTACAGCAGATGAAATAACGCATAAAGCGTGACGCCCGACATCCCAGTCACCCATGTTAGAGAGGCTGCGTGGCAGAGATGTTAAGTGACTTGTCTTGCTGCCGAAGAAAGGGTGTAAGGTTGTAGAAAGCGAGACGATCTATCAACTGAGATGAGAGCATGCCTATTAACGATGCATGTGTCTCATCCTAAACCTCGTTTACAATTCAAATGTACAGTATACATTTACTGAAAGGAAGCAAAGAAGGAAGCAGGAAAGAAAAGAAGAGAGGAAGAGAAAGAAACATCAAAGATTGTGCCAATTCAAGATCTTCTCCATCATTACTTTAAAAGCTTGGTTTTGACATGAATATGATTCAGCTATTAGTAAGTTCTTTCAGACAAAATAAGAAAAATTTGACGGAAACTAATTAAATATGTTTGCTTTAAATATTCTATGCCTCTTAGAAGGTCTCAACTTCTCAAGTGCAATAAAACGTTATACATAACTACTTGAATCACTCCTTTCCAATTTGACAGCTCCTATCGAATGTGGGACGGAGTCAAGGCACATGGATGGTGACACATACACGTAAGAATTTACATTTCTATGATCTAATCTATTTTGTACTTAATTGTATCACATTTTGGTGCTTTGCATTGAAAACAGTAACAGTAACATTATCAAAATGTTGGGCTTACAACTACGTCTGAAAGCAATCTTTGTTTTAGTGCAGCTATATGTTTTAATGAACACTATGGCAACACTAGCATTGGTCTAAGGCAACTGTTATACTGAGTATTGGACTACCGTTTACTGCTTTTTCTATGATTCTAGCGTCACTTGCCCCGCCGGTTGTGCTTCGAACGGCAAAACCGTCTGGGGCACCGATGTCTTCACGGACGTAAGTTGTCTGTTGAACTTTCTTTTCTAATCAATATTTTTTTAATTTTTTTTTAATACCATAACCCACTAATTCGTCAATCTTGAGAGGTTGCAATCAATCGCTTAGGAAGAGACGTCATTCTGACGTCTTTGCAGTTCACCTTTACATTTGGTAACTTTAGCAGACTGGTGATGCCATGCTAGGGTTACATTTCCTAACCGGGGCCCGGTCGGGCTGTTTACGGGAACGAAAAATGAGTCTCTATAATTTATAAATGCAAACTATGTTCTTGAATTATTTCTATTTACTTTCTGTGCTCTTTGCCATCTTTTGTATCATACTCTTTGTTCGCGCAAACTTCCCGGGTATCGGTTTTTGGAATGGGACCAGAGCATAAGTAGGCTTCCTCTTATCTCGTGAGTGGTGAGATGATGTTGTCAGCTGGTCCTAGTCTCTGGATCACTTGATAAATAAGACAACTGTGCTGTATATCTAGGACTCCAGTATCTGCCGCGCTGCCATCCATGCCGGGAGGATCTCGGACAGTGGCGGTGACGTCACTGTCTACAAGCTGCCCGGAGAAGGCTCGTACGCCGGGACTTCACAGAACGGTGTCCAGACCGCGCCGTAAGTTACATGTTTAATATTCAAATGGATATAAATCTATTTTTGTATCTATAGTTATCGATATAATTTCCAAGCAATATACATGATTCGTGAATATGTAAACAGTTTTCATATTAAACGGTTTTTATGTTAAGAGACTTACCTGTCAAACATGTTCTGTCCAGGTACGGCGCTTGGGGAGGTTCCTTTTCGTTTGCAGAAGGTAGGAGAACTGTTAATGTCAACATTGTCATGCAACTAATCTTCTGTTAGAAGTTGTATTCTTCACGTCTGTTTAACCCTAAACCCTCCGTAATGATCTGCACATTTCATGTTCTCTGTCACCATGTTGCAGGTCAGCCGGAGGAACAAGCTCCTGCAGTAGATCCAGGGCTTGGTGAGTAACAGTCTGGCTGTGTGCTGTCAACGCGATATCTGTAGAATAAGAATAGAATAGAGTAGAGTAGAGTAGAGTGGAGTGGAGTGGAGTGGTGTAGAGTAGAGTAGAGTAGCTATAGAGTAGAGTGGAGTAGAGTAGAGTAGAGTAGAATAGAAGCAGAGTAGAGTAGAGCAGTGCAGAGCATAGTGGAGTAGAGTAGAGCATAGTGGAGAAGACTAGAGTAGAGAAGAGAAGAGAAGAGCAAAATCTATGTACTAGATGTTGTACGAAGTAACAAGGTACTAACTAAAGTGACGACGTCACTTTTCATCATCCGAAAGATTCTGTGCTAACTGAATCAGGAAAAACAGTACCAGGGTATCACAAGTAGACATACTTTTTATTTTTCAGAGTTTATAGACTGCAACACACAGTCCCGGCAGCTGGATGGAGAATCGTTTACGTAAGCCAAAAATATACAGCGAAGTACCTCAATTCACTTCATCCTGTTATGTAGAAGAATTTAGCTAAACAACAGTGTAAGCTATGATAACTATGTAGTAGTACAACGTTAAAGACACACTGTTTGAATACCATTATCACAATGACACTGTTAAGACATGTGCGATTTGTTTATGATGATATTGTCACGTTAAAACGACTTCTTCGGTTCAACACTTTTTGACTGACCTCGATTACGTGATCTTAACGCTATCCATCCGCAGAGTGCTGTGCCCTGCCGACTGTGCGTCTGCAGGATCTAATGTGTGGGGTTCTGCCATTTACACTGACGTAAGTGTAATCCACGCTGCATTGTACTCACGCATTGTCTTCAGTTAGCGATTTCAATAGATCAACTATTCATTAATTATGAATATAATTACTTTCTATTCCTCTAATAGAAGGCATAAACACACTCCTTGAGAGTAAAGAATCTGTCAATTCTGTACCGTAACTACGATAGAGGACGATGTGCATTTCATTGTAGATTATACTAAATATATGTATGTTAAGGATACAATGATCCTGTTAGAAGGGAAGTAACAATCCACTACCAAGTACCATGAACAAGAAGCGAGACACTGAACCTATATGTTAGACCAAGGTGCTTGCACCAAAATATTGATATCTGTAAACGTGTCTTTGCTGTGACAAATATTTACCCACGTTAGACAAAAAAATGTACCTTAAAAGTCTTTATTCGCTCTTCAAGGACTCGAGTATCTGCCGTGCTGCTATCAATGACGGTAGGATACCGACTCACGGCGGAGAGGTCACAGTCTACAAACTACCCGGGCAGGACTCGTACCAGGAGTCTGACCAGCACGGGGTGCGGACCTTTCCGTAAGTCACAACTGGCCCTTACGTTGTGTATGAAAAGTTATACAAGCCGATAAGTTTACTTTACGCCAGTTTTACTTGGGCATATTATAACATATTGTAGCCCATTACGCATGTTCTTATAGTCATTGGCATTGCTGTACAATGTAGTTGTTTTGATGATGCTTTTCTAGCCTAGATTCCAAAATACCACAGCTACCTAGTGTTTGCATTATTTCCCTTTTTATCTTTATCAGATTCTCTACATTTGCAACATGTTATATCGGAAGTGGTGTTTGTTTTACAGGTATGGCGGCTGGGGTGGCTCCTTTGCCTTCTCACAAAGTAAGAAGTTGAACATTTCACTCATGAACTTTCGTTGCGGACTGTTGGGAAAATGTATGTGTGGATATATCTTTGATAGCATTGCTGAATGAACATATCTGTTAAAGTGTCACATGATGTTCCCTTTTCAGATCCAGCCGAGGAAGAACCAGCTGAACAGTCCTCTGCGTGTAAGAATTTTACCTAACCTTTCGAAATCCTAAGTTTTTTTTACTATACTATACACTGATAGAAGTTATGTTTCCCTATTTCACACACCGAAGTAACAGAGCCAAATTCATGTTCTTAATGAATTTGGAGAAACCTTAATTGTAAAACATATCTCTACCTATATTTTGAGTATCACCAAAAAGCTAGGAGTATACGTCACTTGGTAGAATATGCTTCTTGTGTTGGTTGACATTGTATACATTTTATGTATCTGTCAACTATTTTTTGTTGCGACCTGTACTTAACCCAATTGGTATATGTATAAAGTAAAGGTCTTCAATATCAATTGCTCTCGTTCGGATAGCACAAAATCATGATCGCTAACAAAAACACCTTTGTCCCTCTCCAGACTCTGCTGACTGTAATACCCAATCCCGACACGTGGACGGAGAAACCTTCACGTAAGCCGCAAGCGCACTTCATTTGAAACTATTTGTATAATGAATCAATGTATGATCGAATTGTCTCCAAGAAACTCGGACTGTAAAACATTGTGTCTTTTCCCTTAGTGCCAGTTGCCCGGCCGGATGCGCTGCGATCGGAGCGACCGTCTGGGGGTCTGCCGTCTACACGGACGTGAGTAGTGCTTATACCCGCCTCACATTAGGCGCGATTCGATCGGAAGACTAGTTTACGAGCTCTAAATGACATTTTCGTGAGTAAGACGTCCGGTGTTCTCACGATCATCTTGCGATTTTTAGGGATCGCCGGCAATTTTCAGGAGTCTTACGACGGTCGCGGTGCAGCGAAACATGTTCTTAACATAAGCGACAAGTCGCAGGAGATCTCCGAGATCGCAGAGCTCGTTACCGAGTCGCAGATCGTGCGTGCAAATCGTGCGTACCTCGCAAGGGTATCGGTCAATAGTCTTGCGTCAATCCAACGATTGAAGACCGATAGGCGAGCACAGACATAGTTATTAATCATCGAACGCAAATCGGATGGCGAACGGCCGTTAGTCGGGCGACATTTGGGCGACGTTCACCCGACTTCCGATTGTTGAATATATAATATACAAATATTGAATTTCTGGGAATGTGAGGGTAATTCTAACATTATGGCCCCTGTGGCAGTATGTAGGCTGGCTTTGTGACACACTTTCCTTTCTTGTGTCATTTCTATTATGCCCGCGCATTCCATTCATTGGTTAAAAAGATTCCGACAACAAAATAAGCAACATTTATTGATCTCTTGCCTTTTTTGAGGAACGTTTTGTATTCCCTTGTCCGCGTGCAAGAGGTCATGGGAGGTTCATTATCATAGATTTATTCACCGTCGATCGCACGAGGCTCGCTTATATGTGAGGGGAACAGGTTTTGGGCGAAAAATACGCAAGACCATCTTAAGATCTTCAAATCAGCCGACCTTCCTGCGATCGCGAAGTACGTCCGAAGATCGTATATAATGTGAGGCGGGTATTAGATCCATTTCCACTAAACAGCAGCGATCGAGCTGCGCCCTCACTGTGGCATAAAACGAATGTGAGCAACCTTTGATTTTATCCTGGGAATATCATACATAATGCAAGTTTGACTAAAAGACAACATAACACACAAAGCGTAAAATATTTTTTTTTGTATAAAATTTTCGTTTGAGCAATCTGTCAAATTTTAGGTCTTAGCCGCGCGCAGAGAAAGCGCGGGGATAGCGCCGTCCTAGCTGCTGCATCATTGTGTGCATGCAATAAGAGCATACAGAATCATTTGTAGTAGTTGTACCTAATATTGCATTGTGCCTTCCTACAATTGTCAATGATGCAAAATGATCAGTGCAAACTACAGAAACAGGATTTATTTAAGAGAATAAAGAGATATTGTTTGACAGGACTCGGGTATCTGCCGTGCTGCTATCCACGACGGTAGAATCAGTGACGCTGGCGGGGAGGTGACAGTGTACAAACAGCCGGGACAGGACTCGTACTCCGCTTCAGATCAGCACGGGATCCGGACGGTTGCGTAAGTAACGTATGCTTTGATAGTGTCAACAATTAACATGTTGTCCAGGATATCCGTGTATAACGACTTGTCGTTTAGTTGCTTTGTCATGCACGAGTTACTATTTCTTCCGAGGAAGAAATAGAGTATTGCTGACAATTGAAACATGCTGGGAGATTCAAGGCCTGTGCAAAGTGCCTTTAAAGGTAAGTTTAAAAAAAATAAGACAGCCAGTGTTTTTTAAACTTAAACTTCAACATGTATCTGTCTCTTTTTTTCAGTTACGGGACTTGGGGCGGTTCCTTCGCCTTTACAGCAGGTAACTTGTCTAATCCTTTGCATTAAAAATTCTGTTCGTAATTAAATCTTAACATCGCATATCAACGTAAAGACTCTGGTGATTCAGTCATCCAATATTATTGTCCTGTTACCAGACATTGATAGCAAACTAACTGCATAATTTTGTCCCAACCCAGCCATCCCACAGCAAGCACCACCGGAGCCCACACCAGCACCAGGACCACGTGAGTCTACCTTTGAAGTTTCACATTAGTTTTGAATATCTCATTGACCATAGAGAAACATACATATTTCTCCTAGTAACAGTCAACATCACTGTGGTAGAAGTTGACCTTTGTTCCAACACAAAAGAAACACTCACCATAAAATTGCAGTCGAACTCGCCGACCTTCAGAGTCATAGATCGTGTTCATTGCTTCCTTTTCTGCCCCATCTTCAGCTATGATGGACTGCAATACGGAACCAAGACAGCTAGATGGCGAGAGTACAACGTAAGTCATCTGGACTTAGGCTTTCGATACATGTATGTGCTAAGAATACAAACCTATCTTTTAACTGTGAGCTACAAAGTTTAATATCATCTGTCCCTTAAAAATTAACATTTCTATTGCAGAAGGTTAATAGATAGTACGGCATTATACGAGGTGTTGGACATAAGATGCCCAGTTGTATATGTACGTTTTTTCTCGGCTTCAGAAAGCTTTACAAAGATACTGTATCTTCTATTAGTGTCCAGTGTCCCGAAGGCTGTCTTGAGTCAGGAAGCACCGTGTGGGGGTTCGTCATCTACACGGACGTGAGTATAATAGATTTGCCCTAAATAATTTTTGCAGGTTGTTGTAATCAATTTCCTAGTGTTTTGTCCAACTACTTTTCAAATGCTTGCATTCTGCCACCATTTCATCATATTTTGCTACTCCGTGGCATGGTACATGATAGTTAAAACTATCAACGTGGTAGTTGTCGGTGTGTCAAATATTCTAGCTTCAACCGAGTGCTCCGTTCACAGATATTCAGTCATATCATTTAAAGACCTACTCAGTATATATGCTGGTAACCTTTTACAATGCCAATACTTTAGAATAACATAGGATCAAATCTTATCCACATACCCTACGTACCTTATCGACGTTCTGTATACAGGACTCGAGTCTGTGCCGTGCTGCTATCCATGACGGCAGGATCCCAGCCAGCGGTGGGGAGGTGACTGTCTACAAACTACCCGGGCAGGACTCGTACCTGGCGGCAGAACAACATGGGATAACTACCAGGGAGTAAGTACATCGATGAAGTAAACTGATAGAACGTCGATCTTCGTCGAGCTTCTACTCGAATTTAGTTACTGGCAGTTACTTGAAGAAAGTGTCGTTCCAAACAAAGCAGCTTTCAGATAATCGTATCATCGGTACTTATCATTCTATCTGACCAACAGGTACGGAAGCTGGGGCGGATCCTTTGCCTTTTCTCCTGGTAAGTACAAGGCATGTCATTTAACTCTTTCACTGGATCTCTTATGCATATCAATTTACAGCTAGGATATAAAAACTCTCTCCAAAAGATCTCTCCGGATCCAGCATCACTGACGAAATATATCGGATGGTTGTCTGAAACGTCTGACCTTTTCCAAATCATATCCAGTTACTTGAGTAACTGTTTTTAGACGACGTAGCGTGCCATTTAATTCACTAATACTATCCGACTTCCTGGTTTCTATACTGTGTTTAGCTGTACGTGAAAGCTCCCTGATTATCACAAATACTTTCAAACGTCACTCTGGCCTGTAATGAACCATGATGACTAAGTTAGGGATCTGATTTGTCAATGGCATCGTCAAAATGGTCAGCAAAGATGTGATAATCTATTCTGCAATATGAACAATGTTAAATCTCAAATGTAAAATATCTCTGCTTTCAGATCCAGTCGTCCCTGAAGTAGAGGAACGCGCAGGTTGGTTGCCATTCCCTGATCTTTTGTAGAATAGATAGTTCAAGACAATTATCTTGACTACCACGAAAGGTAATGCGATGATCCAACAAAGTTAACCTCTTTCAGTCCGGGTACGTCATTTCATGTACTAGTATCATGCATACCTATAACGGACAACCTAAAAGTACATTTTGCCTTCCTTTCCAGCTGTTGTGGACTGCAACACACAGTCGAGGGATATGGACGGCGATTCATACACGTAAGATATGCCCTACTACTGGTTAACGAACATTCTATTTATTCGTGCAATTCCCTCAAATGCACCATTTTCGTGTAGACAGAAAATTGTAAACGTAACACTGTCTTGTATATCATTAAACCTAATGGCTTATTGTTTTCCGTTGCATGGTTCTCTCATTTTCTTTGTAATTTTTGTTGGAAAAATTAAATAACAAACATTTTCTTCTTTATTCTACAGTGTAGTTTGCCCTGCCGGCTGTGAAACCGGAGCGACTGTTTGGGGCTTGGTGATTTACACCGATGTAAGTAAATACTTCGTTTAAATCCGTATATAGATGTACAATTATAATCTGCATTTGAAGTAGTGGTGTTTACCTAACCAAAGTTATGGTGGAGTCGCTTTTGTCTATGTTTCACAGGACTCGAGTATCTGCCGTGCTGCTATCCATGACGGTAGGATCACCAACAGTGGTGGAGAGATCACAGTCTACAAAATACCCGGACAGGACTCCTACCTAAGCTCCGAACAGAACGGGGTCCCGACTCTTCCGTAAGTTTGTACTCTTATCCTCAAAACTATCAATTCATACAACGCTATCAATTCATACTTCAACTGCCAAAGTGATACCTAATGTACATTCATACATATTGTGCTAAGACGACGAAATTATTCATATTTCAGGTATAGCAGCTGGGGCGGTTCCTTCGCCTTTACACCAGGTAAGCGATTAAAACATCATTCAAAAGCAAACTATTAGAAAAACTATCCCATGACCAGAAGTAAACGGACACCCATTTTTTGCCCTACTTGATTTCGATTTTTCACCATCATATTAGACACACAGAAGTCTGGTACAGCAAAAGAGATCGAGAGCTGACTTCTAACAGCAAATATGTTACTGATACTTTATGGAGAAATGTATTTTCTAAATTAATCGAAATATTACTGTCGTACAATCTAACTCATGCGTTTGGCATTATTTGTAGATCCTGCCGTCCCACAGCAAGACGAAGAACCACAGGAGGAGCCTGCACCAGGTCAGTATATCTACTCACTTTTCACACCCGGTGATACTCTTTCGCTATTACCGCGACCAATGTTCCGTGGAACTTACACGTAACGTTATATATACCTCTCGGTAAGGACACGTTTTGCCACTTCGATGGAAGAAAAAGACCCTTGCCTCGCTTTTCCGTAATCCACCTCCCAGGAGGAAGTTCCTCTCCTAGAACATGATTAAACAAGCATCTTCTCGATTGCTTTTCTGACTTTTCAAGTAAAACCTGGTTCAAAATATCGGACATCACAATTCTAATACGGTTACCCAAAGCCTTTGAGTGGCTCTTAGGGCCTTGTTTTCCGGTAAATCTGAAGGAAATGAATTAATTCGTATGTCTTCCATAGGTTCGATTGACTGCAGCACGGAATCAAGGCAACTTGACGGAGACGTTCGCACGTAAGTCTGTTTGTACAGTTAAAAGCTGACGAGTGCGCTATAACATATACATGTACATGCATACATACATCGTAAACGTATAGAGCGTTAAAAACAACAGTTGTACTTGTCTGGGTCCAGATAAAGCCAAAGCAGTAAAAAGCGATAGAAATATACGACTATGTATTATTATAACTTTGCTAAACTTTCATTCCAACACAAAGATAATGTAGGGACTTACCCCTAAATTTTTATTATTACCTATTACTATGTATTATCATGCATTAAATTTATTTGTAATTCTCTACCAACAGCGTGACGTGTCCTGCCGGCTGTTTGACAGGCGCCGGTACCATCTGGGGCACGGTCATCTACACTGATGTGAGTAGGATGTCACAGTAAGCGTCTAAATAGTGAAAAGTTACTGCCAAGTTAAAAAATACCGGATCAAACATGAACTGTATTTTCAAACACCAAAGATGGAGTTACTCAGATTTTAGGCTGTCTGTGTCATGGAATGTGTCCTCTGCTTCTGTGACGTCACGTTATGCAGATAGAACACGGGATTCGGTGAGCAGTGAATCATAAGTTGTAATCTCCAGGCAGATTTACCAGTGGACTGGCATAAGATAGCATCAACACTGGCCTAGGAATATAGCCGGCAAAAGGGAGTCAGCTGGCCTAAGTTGCAATTGCAGTCCACAGGGCCCCCGTCTATGTTGACGATTGTTATAGAGTCCTGATGCAATTGGCTTCTTTTCTTCTTGCTTAGGTTCTAAAATACATATAGATACAAAACAACTACTATCACAACCCAAGCAAAGAAGACACTAACACTCATATTTTCGCTCAGGACTCGAGTATCTGCGGCGCCGCTATCCATGACGGCAGGCTCGAGGACAGCGGTGGGGAGGTGACTCTTTACAAGATACCTGGACAGGACTCGTACCTGGGCACTCAGCAGAACGGGATCACCACAGCAGGGTAGGGCAGCAAAGCTACAGATGCAACTTAGTTGTTCTCAATTGCGACCACCGACAATTCCTCTATCATACTCTGTGCCGTACAGTACATTCACAAGGCCCACACTGAAATAGTATAAGCCTATCGTCTGTGAAGCTCCAACACCTACATGTAGATCTGAATACGTATATATCTTCCTACGACTAGTAATATATCTACCTACGTTAAGTTACATTTTCACATCAATTTAGGGTCTGGTAGGTACGCATCAGTACGTATTGCTAGTGAAAGAAGAAAGTATATCAAATTCTTGGGCTGTTACATTTTCAGATACGGTAGCTGGAGTGGATCGTTTGCCTTTACGTCTGGTAGGTGCTTTCTATGGAACTGATTTTAGAAGAAAAAAAAGAAAACTTAGATATCACCCTTTGATATTTTACATTAGATGCAGTTCTTCTAATCTCCTATTCCGTACAGGTTCTCCAGTGTAATGGTTTATTTTCATGTATTTTTTGTATCTTTTCACAGAGCCTGCTGTACCACAGGAGCCCATTGAAGGTTAGTGTAAAGTTGTTATCCTCATTATGCTAACTACCCAGCTGGCCAGGTTTGGCCACATGGTATTAGCTATCAATAAAATTCCTGTAATATAAACGTTCACCCGTACCCTTATTAATTACCTCAAATTTTCACAGAGCCTGCCGTACCAGAGGCACCTAGCCAAGGTAAGCATGAAATTTTCTTTTTTTTTTACATTTACAAAACATGTTTTTCTGTCCAAACATAAAGGAGGATTTTGCACAATGATCGAAACTTCTACCAATATATGAGACAATTTTTCTCCAAGCATAGAGACCACTCTTCGTATATGACCGTCTTGACATCACAACTACCTGCGTTATCACTTTTCAGACACTGTGACTTGCCATACGCAATCCAGAGACATGGAAGGGGAGTCTTTCACGTAAGTCAACCTTAAGTTCATATGCGTCCTAAGAGATTAGTTATAGTCCTAAGGGATCAGGTCTAAGATATGGTATATTCCCGTTTGTCAAGTCCCTGATGGAGGATAAATTAAAGTGCATGTCGATTGAAATTCTGGTTCAATATATGAAGCTCGACCAAAGTAAAGAACGTATGTGTAAGTTAAGCCACGACAAATTAACAAAATGACTTTTATATTTCCTGTGACACAGAGCTAACTGTCCCTCAGGCTGCACTGCGATAGGAGGAACTGTCTGGGGAAAAGGCATCTATACGGATGTGAGTGGGGAGCTATACAATGTACCACTATCAGTATAGGAAGCCGTATACCAAATTAACATTAACACTTCCGTGCATTGACTTAGGCCCCTTTTCCACTAGACGGCGCTGAGCAACCTTACGATGACCAAATCTGTATTGAGACCCTTCAAATTTCAAATTCGAATATCATGAAAGATATACACGTACGATTAATAAGAAAACATACAATACGTAAAGAATATCTATTAATCTATCGTTGAACGATCTGTCAAATCTTGGCCGCTCAGCGGTCGCAATCGCCAGTGTTACGCTTATGTCAATTTGATTTCAACACATCAATATATGTTAGGACTCGAGTATCTGCCGTGCTGCTATCCATGACGGCCGGATCCCCGCCAGTGGTGGTGAGGTGGAGGTCTTCAAACACCCAGGACAGGACTCGTACGAAGGTTCCGAGGAGAACGGTATCCAAACTCTCCTGTAAGTATTATACGTGCACTATACTAACCCTTCTGCCATAAAATAGAGTTACTTCTTCTCACAGTCATAGTGACTTTTAACCTAAGTTATAGTAGGGACATAACGTATACAAACTCGCTAAGCGTTTTTTCTTCAAGTTGTTCAATAATAGTCTGAGTACCATCCTTCGTAGTGACCACTGGCTCAATCTTTTTGCTTGCTAACCACGGAAAGTTGTAGCAAGCGGTCACTACGGAGGATGGTAGGTATACACAATCTAGTTCAACAGTCAAAGGTGTATCATCATTGTTTTTCAGGTACGGAAGTTGGGGTGGTTCCTTCGCATTCACATCAGACATCCCCCAGCAAGCACCACCAGAACCCACAACGGCACCCGGGCCACGTGAGTCCAGCTATTACGATAATGGTTTATTGAGTAAAACTAAAATTTCGTCGCGTAGAACAGTGGCGGTTGCAGTTGACTGAATTGGTATACTGCATTACGGGTGGTTTAAAATCAAAGGATAGAACGGAGAAATTATTGTGATTGATTAACAGTATATCGGTAAATTCTATTTCCGTATCATCATTAAAATAGTAAATGGCGCTACGTATAGTCTAGACGTCGAATGCAATGTCAGAATGGTGTAACTTGATGTAATATAACCTGGAATGTTCTTCTTCAAAGTTTATTTTCCCTCTCTTTGCAGCCACCATGGACTGCAATACCGAACCGAGACAGCTAGATGGCGAAGATATCACGTAAGTCATGAAAACCTGGTGCATGTCTTATGCTTTCAATGCGTAAAAACACATGTCAATAATGATAACGTCAGTAGTTACTTATTCTGTAATGCATATGAAATGCCAAACTGTCATTGATATACTTTTACCAACATTTACATACAATAGTTTTGAAACAAAAAACATTACGCAATGATCATTGTTATGATATGGAAACATGTAAAGAATAAATGCATTTTCTGTAGCGTTACGTGTCCCGATGGCTGCCTTGAAACAGGAGGTGTTGTGTGGGGATTCGTCATCTATACAGATGTGCGTACTTCATGTCACTTTTCTTACATACTGTAAATGTATTTACATTCGTCGTGCTTTAATTTTGCTGTAAGAAGAAAATTGATTACTCGCTATAGCGCTATCACTATCATATGCCACTGATCTAACTATGGTGTTTAATTGTGCCTTGTTAGTATCCGTGCGACTGCACCTTAACAGGTGCCTCCAACACTGTAAAATGCTGTATTTAATGTAGCGCCTAGATAATGGGGTGGACGGGCAAAAGATAGAACAAAAATATTTGGCGGTGGTGGAGTTCGCACTGAATAGGTCGCCTCGAAAACCATAAACATAAAACCATTTACTTTTATTTGGTTTATCTAAAGTTCAGCTCTACAGCCATGACGGAAGACGAATGGCGAATGACGAAATTAGATTTTACGATGATCTATCAATTATGCTAGGATTTATTACATCGGGGTGATTTTGTCTTGTATACAGGACTCGAGTCTGTGCCGTGCTGCTATCCATGACGGC